>NC_069499.1:1033872930-1034147930 GCF_027579735.1 Bombina bombina
GCCTATGTAGATATGTATTTAATCCAAGAATATATATAATTACAATCTAATGATTGAATACCAAAACATATTAAGTTTTTAAAATATTATAATCTTATCCAAAATGCATACATAACATATAGCTTAATGTCCCTCTAAGCTGAAGACTGCGAAATACATCCATTACAATATATATTTCAGTCAGTGTGTAAAACAATCCAGAAGTTAATATAAATATGCTTTACTCATATGTTATACTAATTTAGCAAAAGGAAGGTGCCTAGGTTTATGATTTTTCAAGCATTATTGTGAAATGTCTCTTTAAAGGGACATGAACTCAAAATATACTTAAAGGGAGACAGTTAAAAAATTAATGATTTATACATTCTGAATGAGTATTCTATTTTAAGCAACTTTAAAAATTGTCTCATATTATCAATGTTCCTCGTGATGTTGCTATCATTACTTTAAAAATAAGGCATTAAATAGATAATTTATTTGCTTCAGTACTCATCAAAGACAACCCAGGTTTTTTCCAAAAATTGTCCGTAATCTAAAATATCATTATTGATTTGCAAAGAAAGATAACAAGATAATTCTTAACATTTGAGAATCGGATTAAATTATAAAGTTGCTTAACATTTCATGCCCAATCTGAATCACGAACGCTAAATTTGTTTGGACAGTGTCCCTTTAAGAGATTTAAAGAGTGTATTTACTTCTCTTCTTATCTTGACATACTTTGCTTGAAAAGCATATCGAGATAGGCTCAGTAGATGAAGATTGGTGGATGCACAGAGATGCCTTATGTGATTGGCTCAACCATGTGCATTTAAATTTCTTCTGTTGAGGATATCTAAATACTAAGATAAATTGAGTTACATTTTAAAGTCTAAACAATTTTATATCTCTACAGATCATTTGATACAATTGTTTGTTTGTAATGTCTATTTAAAAATAAAGATGCCATTGCACAATAACATATATGAGCAGTTCAGACAAATACAAGCTCGAGGTTTATTTACTAATAACAAACAAACCTGTAGTTTAACATTTATAAACAGATTATCCAAGTTACTGACATTATAACCTGAATTTGAACATTCAGAAATATTGCGTGGGAAACGGATCTTGAAACAACAGATTTGCATCTTTAAACATTAGAGTCTAATGTCACGCAATAGCACACAATCAATGTGCATTATGAAATACATTTAATAGAGCAATGTCAATACTTCACAATAAGTCAACAAATTGATTTTATGAACAATAAAGACATACAATATTAAATGTGTATTTGTATTAAAGAAACAGACCGTTATTAAACCGAAAAATGTATACAACATTTAATAATGTGACAGTATTAGATTGTAAAGAGAATTTAAACATTAATATTTAACGGATCACGGATATTAAATCGGTGTCACACATATCCGCATGACAGGCCCATGAGTTACAAATAAGTCTACATGAAAAATGAAGTAACAGCACCACCAGGCGGTATGTGTAAGGAAGTTACTAAGATATGAAACATTAAGGAACGGCCAATCCGAGTTCATCACACAAACACAACTTGAGTCAGGATGGTCTCACAGACATTCTAACAATATTTCAAACTTTTATCCAATCAGATGTACAGATAACTTGTCCCATGGTGCATCTCATGTTTACTTCACCATATAAAAGTCCATTACACGTTGCCATCTTTGTCAGTTCTCTAATGCCTGCAGGCGTACTGTATATATAATTTATATATATATTATAAGAAAACCCAGCAGGCATGACGTCTCCCAGGTTCACCAAGCCAGAGAGTGCTGCACTGGTCCACGCCGTCAAGGACTTTTATCCCCAGCTGTTTGGGAACAAGAGGAGGTCGACAGATGCGCCTGTTAAGAAGGCCCTCTGGGAGTCTATCACCAATGCGGTTCAATTGGTGTGTGACGTCCAGAGGAGCCAGGATCAAATCATGAGGAGATTCGGAGATATGAGGTTGCGCTTGACAAAAAAAGTCAACCTCATAAGGGAGTGGGTACAAGCCCGTAAAAGAGGGGGCCAAAGAAAGGCCCCGCGGAAACTATACCTACTCCCTTATGAGGTGACTTTATGCGAACTCCTCAATCTCCGGGTCCCCAAAAGATTTAGATCTTCGCCATCCTCGGCCTCCTCTTCTTCCCTCCCAGCTGCGGGATCTGAAAGTCCTGACGTGGGGGCCAGGGCAGCTGCTTTTCCGTCCGGTGGCCTGGGAGGAGCTGATAGAGAATCTGAACCAGGTAACTATCCAACTTCATATAATATCTTAATATTTGATTATTTATTTAAAAATGTGTATATAGTCAGATACTAAACCTATCCAGATCTCACAACATACACTACATATGATGTTTAGATATCTGATTTTAGATTAGTGACACATGAAATAGGAATGATGTTTCTTGCGCTCTACAGAATATGTGTCACAGAGCGAAAATTGAATTGCGCATACACGTTAACATGGGTTTGCTGTAAGTGGCATTGCTTTATACATGTTGGTCAAATGACGGATGCGTAATTCCGCTTGGAATCATTGCGCAATGATCGCGAAAATTGAATTGCGCATACACGTTAACATGGGTTTGCTGTAAGTGGCATTGCTTTATACATGTTGGTCAAATGACGGATGCGTAATTCCGCTTGGAATCATTGCGCAATGATCGCGAAAATTAGAATTGCGCATACACGTTAACATGGGTTTGCTGTAAGTGGCATTGCTTTATACATGTTGGTCAAATGACGGATGCGTAATTCCGCTTGGAATCATTGTGCAATGATCGCGAAAATTAGAATTGCGCATACACGTTAACATGGGTTTGCTGTAAGTGGCATTGCTTTATACATGTTGGTCAAAATGAAATGTGAATTATTATATATGTGAAGAATACAGTATTCTTCTTTTCAATATTATACATAATAAAAAAAAAGCAGAATCCAAAAAAAAAAATAACATATGCCCATCAATTGATGAGAATGAAATAACACCAAAAAATAATTAAAGCTACAGTAAACAACACAACTGATTGAAAATAAGAGTACAGGATATATTTATCATGAATTTAATTGAGGAAACAATTAACTCATGGGACTACCAAAAGATTAATAGTTTTTAATTGATTTGCTAATAATGTAAAGATTTTAAACATGGCATGATTTGTATTAATGATATCCAATCCTCATTTAATATATTACAGATATGGATGTTGGTGCTGGATCCTCAAGCCAGGGCTTGTCACAGTATGGTATGTCTCATTTTAATTGACATTTGTCTTAGAAACATGGACAGAACATTACATACTAAATCCACATTGTTCAATATTTATATGTATCTGCAAAATGGATTAGTAAAATATTTACAAATAAGAATTTAAAAAAAATTAACAGAGGATTACATTGTAAGACTACTCTGATTTTTTATCAAATTTAAAATATCCCATCTATTCTGGATATCTTAATTTTAATGTAAGATTCTTTGAATGTCCAATTTATATTCTTCCCTTGTGTATTGCTTAATCTTATTTGTATACATTTTTAAAAAAACTCACACATATGCATATGATTTGTTTTTAAAAATATAGATTCCATTTTTGAAATTGATCACGTCATTTAAGGGACATGCCAACGAAATTTTGCATTGAATGATTTGTAAACGTGATTTTATTGTTTTGTTTAAACATTTTATGATCTACATTGGTTCAGTCTATTGTTTTAGTTCTTCTAAAAACATATTGATTTTGGTTTAGGTTAAACAATGCATTACTGGTATTATCCGGCTGTTTTTTTATGCATAAATTGGCATTGGGTCAAAATTTAAAATCATGAGATAACAGTAGTACATAGTTTCAAAAAGTATACAATTACACATTTAGAGCTTCATGTCCCTTTAATAGATGAAAATTAAATAATTCAAAGGATATCCTTAAATAACATATTAGATTCAAATTGCATGCTCAATCCCATTCATTACATTAACATATGGAGTAGAGAATTCATTAACACCAACCTTGTCAAATCAATATATTTTTATATTAAAGGGACACTGAGCTAAAATTATTAATGTTGTCATTCAGATAGAGCATGCAATATTAAGCAACATTTAAATATAATACTATAATCATATGTGAAATATTCTATTGCTAAATGTATTTTAAAATCAAGAATGTACGTTTATCTGCAGCTCAATTTTGGTTGACCAACCTGGGTTTTTATTGATGATTGGTGGATACCTTCAACAAACAATATTTATTGAATCCAATATTGCTTATCTGCCTTTAAGATTAAAATGTAGCAACATTAAAATTATAATAGGAGTCAATGTTAAATCATTTGGAACAGTTTGAACAGTGAAATCAATGATTGAAATAAATCATGTCAGTGTCCCTTTAATAAACAATAGATTCATTAATCCTTCCATTCTTTGGATTAGACAATATTGATATATAATTCACATATTCACTGTTGGAGTTACTTTCTAGATATAAGCATACTCTAACAGCACCATGATTACATATTTGTACTAATCAATTTGGTTTGGTATTGTGATCAATATGTGTTGTGTCCTAAACAAGATTACTGTACATTGCACAAATGGCTCGATGTGCCACATGTCTTTGTTTATATTTGTCAACAGCTGTTATTCAAAATGTGGTTTGTGTGTATTCTTTGAAGAACATTGATCAATGGGTATATTTAGATATGCAATAGCATCGTATGAGATGAGTTTGATATCTAATATAGTCAGAAATTAAACATATGTTCAATACATTATTTTTTACAGAATCCCCTTGATTCAATCAAGCATTTTATTTTATAATGACTGCTCTATTCTTCACATTTTCAAGTTGATTATTCTTATAAATCGATACAGATGTGATTTAGTGCTATCCCAAATGTGTTCACTAATATATATCTATATCATTCATAGAGAGAGTTGGTGTGGGGAGCCCAGAGGAATCCAGCACTGACACAGAGCCGCCTTTGCGGTCTTCTGGTAAGTCCATTGACTCATTTATATGTCATTGAAGGTGTATTGGTAATCAATATTATGAGCATGATTCTGATGAAGCATAACATTTGAAACAAACATATAATTGACTCCTCTGATTATATATTAATTTTATTTGAATATTGAAAGATTAAGAATTAAAACTTTCTTAGTCTACACCTTTGTTATTCAGAAGATGTATAGCATATGTTTGTTTCCAGGTTCATTTTTGACAACAATCATCAAGTGATACACACATGAGAAATCTTAAATGTTCAATGTACTATGCTTTTATGATTTGAAAATTAATACAAACAATAAATAGAAAATCTGAATCATTGATAATAACAAATATAATGTCATTTGTATGCTCCATCAAAATGATGTAAATCATAACTTTGGGTGTGTATATCTTTAATGCAACATTGATGTGTGTCTTTGAGCAACAGTAACATATGTTATAATATCTGATCTTAACGTGTACACAACATGTTATGTTTTACAGAGATTGATTTAACATGTGGGACGGAGGAGGAAGAGGCTTCCTTGGAGTCTGATGGTATGTGAAATATATCTAACATGTATCCAACATGTTTTTTTATTGGAAATCATTTTATTGAAGACATTTAAAGTCTACAGCTTTTGCACTTTAAAAAGGAATATTATTTGTCTGTTCAAATACACTACTGCCCCCTTTATATATCAGGCAGCATGAAGATATGCTTGGATTAGTTTAAATATTTGGATTTGAAATTCATGCCATCATGATGTCACATGCATATTCTAGGCCAAACCACAATAATAATTTTTGAATTGTACAGACAGTCATTGATATTCATCTGAGTGCCTATATGCATACCATATACTCATGTCATCATTGTTTAAAAATTCAAACACACTTCTAAGTATATTGCAAACATAATCAAGTTGAAATGCGTTGATTTGATTTCATGATGTATGAGATGTTAATATATTTATTATATTTATTTCAGATGGATCCTCTGCTTCTGGTCATCATTGTTCCTCCCCTGCCCAGTCCCCTGCCCAGTCCCCTGCCCAGCCCCCTGCCCAGCCCCCTGCCCAGCCCCCTGCCCAGCCCCCTGCCCAGTCCCCTTCCCCTCCCGGCCCTTCCCATTTGTCCTGTCGTATCCCTCCCAAAAAATGCCCCTTCGTCCCCCTTCGCCGCTCTCCCCGTCTTTTGGCCCGTACAGCTACCCCAGCTGCCCAGCCCCCAACTCACCACTCCCCAGCTGTACGGGCTACCCCAGAGCAGCGGCCCATCCCTCCCCAACCCAATCCCATCCCTCCCCAACCCAATCCCATCCCTCCCCCCTGTCTCAACCTTCATTGTCCTGGGTGTCGGATTGTCCTTCCCAGGCACAGCTGTAAGTATCATTCAAAATCAACATTATAAGATACTTAAAGGTACACTGAAGGCAAATTGTTTCTATTGTGATTCAAATAGAGCATGCAATGTTAATCAAATTTATAATTTACTACTCTTATGAATTATTCTTCATTCTCTTGCTATCTTTATTGAAACAAAGAAATGCCTAGAATTAATTTTAAATCGAAAATATGTCGGGACATCATTTCTTTATTGTTGGATGAATGTATCCATCAATCAGCAGGGACAACCAAAGTTGATAAACAAATATGGCCTGCCCTATAAACCTACATTCTTGCATTCAAAATCTAGCTAGAGAATTCTAACATTTAAAGAATATGTGTAATTTTTTATTATTTGTAATGTCATGCTCTATCTGAATCAGTCAATTCAATATTTAGGTTCAGTGTCCCTTTAATTTGATATCACTACATATACCTATCACCACTACTTGGATCCAACAATTTATGTACAAATGTTGATACATTATCTCTTGTCTAACCCAGTGGGAATGTAATTTCTTCAGGTTGCTATGTTTACACAGCTTGTCCTCAACGCCAAAATGTTTAAGGATAGGTGTGCCTACCACAGTATAATTAAAATATTTAAATTGCTAATGTAAGTACAATGTAAATCCTTTAACAAGATTATATACACTCAAGCTGTATAAGTGGATCATCGAAAACCAATTAAAGGGGACAACATGTTTGAGTAAACTGTCCCTTTAATGATTTCGGTCTGTCTGAATAACATATTTAATGTGTAAAGAATCAATTTCAACAAATTGATGTAAAGAATGATTTGTCTTTATGATGACAATGTATCTTTGCTTATTTTTTCTTCGGTTGTGTAATTATCCTTAATATTTTATTTATTCTTTATTTTAGGCTGTGACTCAACATGGCTCATGCTAGAAGGTATAGCACGTGTAGAGCAGGCCATGTTGAGGAACGCAGCTGTCCTGAGAGGGATGAACGACACCATGCAGGCCCAGCTCCAGGTTCAGCATTTGACTCTGTGGCAGATCATGCGATTACATTCAATGCCTGAATCTGGAGCTGGACATGCACAGGACGATGAAGGGGATGACCAGTAAGTGGAGGATCTGGAGATGCTCCAAGGGCGCAGATAAGAATCCTCCATCCACATGTTGATGTTTTTTTTATGGTTGCCATTTGGCCTTTTTTTCTGTTTATTGTTGTGCCTGTTGCACTCTTTTACCTTGTCATATATCTACAATGGGGCTATGCTGGCCCTTGGCAACTCTCTTCATGGACTGTGATTCACTCTGTTACCTTATCATATGGCTCAAATGGGGCTATGCTGGCCCTTGGCAACTCTCTTCATGGACTGTGATGCACTCTCTTACCTTGTCATATGGCTCAAATGGGGCTATGCTGGCCCTTGGCAACTCTCTTCATGGACTGTGATGCACTCTGTTACCTTATCATATGGCTCAAATGGGGCTATGCTGGCCCTTGGCAACTCTCTTCATGGACTGTGATGCACTCTCTTACCTTGTCATATGGCTCAAATGGGGCTATGCTGGCCCTTGGCAACTCTCTTCATGGATTGTGATGCACTCTGTTACCTTATCATATGGCTCAAATGGGGCTATGCTGGCCCTTGGCAACTCTCTTCATGGACTGTGATGCACTCTGTTACCTTATCATATGGCTCAAATGGGGCTATGCTGGCCCTTGGCAACTCTCTTCATGGACTGTGATGCACTCTGTTACCTTATCATATGGCTCAAATGGGGCTATGCTGGCCCTTGGCAACTCTCTTCATGGACTGTGATGCACTCTCTTACCTTGTCATATGGCTCAAATGGGGCTATGCTGGCCCTTGGCAACTCTCTTCATGGACTGTGATGCACTCTGTTACCTTATCATATGGCTCAAATGGGGCTATGCTGGCCCTTGGCAACTCTCTTCATGGACTGTGATGCACTCTGTTACCTTATCATATGGCTCAAATGGGGCTATGCTGGCCCTTGGCAACTCTCTTCATGGACTGTGATGCACTCTCTTACCTTGTCATATGTCTCCAATGGGGCTATGCTGGCCCTTGGCAACTCTCTTCATGGACTGTGATGCACTCTGTTACCTTATCATATGGCTCAAATGGGGCTATGCTGGCCCTTGGCAACTCTCTTCATGGACTGTGATGCACTCTCTTACCTTGTCATATGGCTCAAATGGGGCTATGCTGGGCCTTGGCAACTCTCTTCATGGACTGTGATGCACTCTGTTACCTTATCATATGGCTCAAATGGGGCTATGCTGGCCCTTGGCAACTCTCTTCATGGACTGTGATGCACTCTGTTACCTTGTCATAGGGCTCAAATGGGGCTATGCTGGCCCTTGGCAACTCTCTTCATGGACTGTGATGCACTCTGTTACCTTGTCATATGGCTCCAATTTTCCTGATATTTACATGATTATTTATAAACGTTGTTGATGTTTTTTGACATACTAATAAAAGACATGTCATTGCACGATTCTTTGTCCTCCTTATTCATGTCATTGATTGAAATCTCTATTTTATCTGGTTGATCCTTAAAGGGACCTTAACAAAAAAATGGTGTTTCCTGAATCATATATGTAATACAATTGTAAATGACTTTAAGATTAACATCTCCAATGTAATTTTATTATTTGTCTTTATATATTTTTCGAAAAGCTTTATCATTGCATGATTATGATTAGCATAGTAATTGTTTATATATGTCTATATAGATAGTTATTTGTGTATATATATGTATATTTCAAATTTCACATCCATGTGTGTATTTATAAACTCTGCATGAATTGATGCACCTTTAACAAATGATCTGAGGATTGATACAATGATATAATCCCTGTAAAGTGTTCATGTTATTGAATTAGTATTGTCTCTGTGTATCCTCTTTTTATAAATAAAAATCATGTCCCTTTAAGTGATCGGGAGCACAATTGTTAATGAATGTATTTCCATTTCTAAAGCGTTTTTGTCCTTTTTACATGAACAAGGACATATAATCTTATTAATAAACAATCTTATTGTAATGTTGACAGCACATGTATTTCATTTTCAATTCTATCTTATTGTAAAAGTGTAACCAAATCAATCTATGTGTGTAATGCGCATATTTTAGATGAGGAATATTTTTCCCCAAATATTTTTAAAAAATACTTCTCCTCCCATATATGGCTATAGGTAGGCTGACCATATTTCAACTTGAATAAATGACACGTTTGATCAATACATGTGTCATTATTGTTATTCCAAAGCAATCTAAACATATCTTAAAACATCAATGGCATATGTATTTCTCATGTGTATCTTTTAAATGTTAAAGATATACACCATAGCTATAGTTAAAGGGACAGTCAAGTCCGAAAAGATGCTTCATGATTTCGTGACATTCCTAGATAGCAATCTAGACACATACTAGTTACTAAAATATAAATACGTTTCTTATTGATATGCCAAGCTGTCAACTGAGTCCTTGTATTGGCTGCGGTTTTTCAGCGATCTCGGATGCGCCATGTTGCTTAAGACGTCACCTGCCAGGCTGTCCAATGATTCCTTGTATTGAGTGACGTTTTTACGCGATCAAGGATGCGCCTTTTTTTGGTTTGCGTTCTTACGCGATCAAGGATGCGCCTTTTTTTGGTTTGCGTTCTTACGCGATCAAGGATGCGCCTTTTTTTGGTTTGCGTTCTTACGCGATCAAGGATGCGCCTTTTTTTGGTTTGCGTTCTTACGCGATCAAGGATGCTCCTTTTTTTGGTTTGCGTTCTTACGCGATCAAGGATGCGCCTTTTTTTGGTTTGCGTTCTTACGTGATCAAGGAAGCGCCATGTTAATTAAGACGTCACATGCAAAGGTAAAAAAACGTCTGATTGTATTACGTATTCCCGCAATATTAAACACGTTTGTGAATGAGAAGACAGGTTTAAAAACATGGCGAATATGGATTTTTTGCATCATGTTACATTGTTGACCCATAGCTGATAAATACCACCATATTCTCTTTTGCTGGATGTCTGGTTGAATAAACGAACGAAAGCAAAATGTTTTCATGCATAAGATATTTCGAGGCAAGTGCAAATCTCTATAGTCCATGTTGTTTAATATGTTTGTCAACAATATGTTCCTTTTTATGAAAAATGACTGTTGTGTTTAATGTTAAAGATATCTAATTCATAAATATGCGCTATTGTGTTAGAATAAAGTAATCAATATGCGTTTATCTTTATCATATGCTAAATATATGATGCCGACTTCTTCTAAATGTAATTTCGTTGTATATTTTATTAAAGGTTCATTAGACACTCACATTATAAATCAAAATATTTTATTTGGTCTCTAGTTAGATAGTCCATTGTTTTCCAAATACACGTCTCATTTTCCTTCTGTTCAAATAAAATGTAAGTAATTTTCAGACTCCTCCCCAAGCCTCAAAGTTTCATGTGAGTACCATCTCCAGCTTTCTCCTGTTTGTGTAAAGGGTCTTTTCATATGTTAATGATGGGGTATTGTCTTGTTTTGTAATGGGGGTTCATCTATATTTTCAAGAGAGCTAACCCGATTTTCTTTAAAAGTGTTTAAAGCTTTGTAATATTGATATCAGTATATGTTATTCTTGTTGTTTCTAGTAGTGTCTATTATATACAGTTCTGTTAAAAAGATAGTATACTGTCCCTTTAATGCAAATGTTGATTTTTGTATCATGTATGAGTTCCACATTGGTTAATCTCCAAATATATTATTGTTAGCATATTTTCACCCCCCACTCCTAAAAGGACTTTAAACCATATTCATTGTTAAAACAAATGTCTTTATAAAAATAAATTAACACAATAATGTCTCTTTAAGAAAATAGACTTTATTTAACACGTCAATATAAATCTTTTTTCAATATTTATTGTTTGAACAAGTACATGTAGATATACCAACAATCTGCAAATATATGTTAGCATATGTAATTTTGTTAAAGGGACAGTTTATAAAACAAATCATGTTTTGCATTATTATAAAAGTCAATTTTGTAATTTCAATGATATCAAAGGTTTCTCACCAATTAATCATTTGTCTGTGTTTATTTTAATTTGCTAGCTAAACCTATGAGGTTCGTGTGCTCATTTCTTAGAGCTTGAAGAGTGCATTTAATCATTATGCAATTTGACCACTAGAGGGCATTTGGATAGCATTTGTATATCTAAAACCTTGTGCTCATACAGCATATTATTTACCATGTATTGATCATTGATGTCTAAAATGTTTTTATGTCAGAACAACAAATAAGTGGTCATTTTTCATAGTCATAGATACAAGGGTAAGCACATAAGTCACACGTATTTCTCCATGTTTTGTTGTTTCCAACTTGATAATGCGTAATACAGTGTTTTCTTTGTAATCAATAATTTTTTTACTGTCCCTTTAAGCTGTGTTATTGGCATTCAAACAGTAATATGCCATCATGGATAATTGTAATGGTAATTTTGTTTGCGATTCGGGAAACAGTTTGGACATCACATCACAGAAACCAATCAATATCATGAACAAGGATAGGTATGTGATGTGGGTTTCACACACTTATAACCCACACTCTGCAAACAATCTGCCTCCATGGACCCGGTCCCATAGAAGTCGATTATATACAGAGTGTGGTCCACAAGTGTATGAAAACCACATCATTACATACCTATCCATTACACATTAAATAAAAATAACATTAAACATGAAAACAAATACTTACTTCCTCTTCCTTCCCCTCTTCCCATGGGGCTGAGGCTCTGGGAGGGTCAACTGCTGACTCCGACGAGTTCTCATTGGATATGTTGTGGGAAGAGTGGAAGGAAGAGTACTGGGACGACCAAGGTGAGGAGGAGGAGATGGCCCGGCAGGAGGAGATGGCCCGGCAGGAGAAGATGGCCCGGCAGGAGAAGATGGCCCGGCAGGAGACGATGGCCCGGCAGGAGAAGATGGCCCAGCAGGAGAAGATGGCCCAGCAGGAGAAGATGGCCCAGCAGCAGGAGGCCCAGCAGCAGGAGGCCCAGCAGCAGGAGCGGACCAGGAGGCAGACCAGCATGCGCCTCTCGGAAAAAATTAAACATCTCTTGGTGTAGATTAAAAGGTTCTGTTTTGCCCTTCTTCTATTCGAGTAAGTATGTTTATTATTTGGTTTTGGCCTTCAATTATTTGGTTTTGTCCTGCAAGAATTCTAGTTCGGCCTTCTATATTTTGTATCCGGGAGTTACGCATCTGGTCTATGTAGTCTAGTAGAACCCGCACCTCCACTATTTCCTCTTGTTGTGCTTGGCGGGGTACCCGTGCACGGCGGGGTGCCCGAGCACGGCGGGGTGTGGGTCCTTGAGGGGCCTCTGGTTCCGCAGCCTCCTCCTCTGCTTCCGGGGCTTCTTCATCTGCTTCCGTGCCCTCTTCGTCACGGGGGTCCTCTTCCCTCCGAGGTGGAAATTCCTCCCCACCACTCTCATCCCGGGGAGAAGGAGGAGGCTGTATTTGCTGTGCTGCCTCCTCCCCAGACTCTGTATATTTGAAAAAGAAATAAATGTATATATTAGCATATTTCCAAATAAAGCTTTAAATTACTTAGCTTACGATACAATTACAAATGCAGCCTCATTAATCCAATTTAAAATCTAACAATCAATACGATTTCCGCATTTTCTAAACCGTGTTTGTGATATCTGTGGTCAATCTGAATGTTTTAGCGTTTGTTTTCAGTCTGTTTAAATGCACACCTAACCTATAGCCTAGATACTGATGTTTGAAAAGTGTGGTGGGGGATGGTAGGAGTTAGTCAGTAATTAGATGTTGTACCTATTATGTAAATCAGAAAAGGTATATAATATACCAATACTTAGTAGTCACTTATAATAATTATGGTGCACATCTAATGTGGATTCTTAGAGGGTAGAACTAAACAACTAGAAATACTAATTGTACAAAGAGATACACTTAGGATTATTAGAAAAGAATACCACAAAGAAAATTATTATTTCTTTAACTCCAAATGATCATATGAATATGAAAATTACTCTATTTGTTTAAAATGTTCCATTACATTCATACTTTAATACTTTATTGTTACAACTAGGAACAAACATTCACACAGAAGTAGCCTGAAAGGGTTAAAAACACTTAAACCCAGTTAAATTAAATTGATATAGTCAGCAATGCTCTATGTATTCAGCCTGATGCCCACAAAATTATAGTGCAGGATAAGCTAAGCCCTTACAATCCGAGGGCTATTTTACTTTTAAATAGTTATATTTTTAAAGGTAAATAGTAGGCACCAGGATTCAACAAATATATAGGTATATACAGATTCTATTATTCACTAGGCAAGCAGTTAGTGTCTGTCGCTTTTTTAACTGCTTGCCTAGTGAATAATAGAATCTGTATATACCTATATATTTGTTGAATCCTGGTGCCTACTATTTACCTTTAAAAATATAACTATTTAAAAGTAAAATAGCCCTCGGATTGTAAGGGCTTAGCTTATCCTGCACTATAATTTTGTGGGCATCAGGCTGAATACATAGAGCATTGCTGACTATATCAATTTAATTTAACTGGGTTTAAGTGTTTTTAACCCTTTCAGGCTACTTCTGTGTGAATGTTTGTTCCTAGTTGTAACAATAAAGTATTAAAGTATGAATGTAATGGAACATTTTAAACAAATAGAGTAATTTTCATATTCATATGATCATTTGGAGTTAAAGAAATAATAATTTTCTTTGTGGTATTCTTTTCTAATAATCCTAAGTGTATCTCTTTGTACAATTAGTATTTCTAGTTGTCTAGATACTGATGTAACCGCAAAGTAATTGTGAATGCGTGTAAACAGCGTAATAGCATTAATCTGATCCTTAAAGGGACATGAAACCCAATGTTTTATCTTTCATGATTTAGAAGCATATAATTATAATCAACTTTCTAATGTACTTTTCTTATCTAATTAGCTTCATTCTCTGGATATTCTTTGCTGAAAATCATATCTAAATATGCTTAGAAGATGCTGATTGGTAGCTGAATATAGCTGCCTCCTGTGATTGGTTCACCGTGTGCATGGCTATTTCTTCATTAAAGTATATCTAAAGAATGAATCAAATTAGGTAATATAAGTAAATTGGAATGTTTTTGAAAATTGTATTCTCTACCTCAATCATGAAAGTAAAGGTTTGCGTATAGTGTCCCTTGAAATACATTCGTATGTGAATTTATTCTTAAATGAGCTTACCGTCAGATGAGAATGGCAGGTTCCCGGTATCAATTCCTCCGATACCGACTACATCCACCTCGGAGATGCTGGGATGCAACATTTCCTCCCATCAGCAGTACTCGATTTCCAGTGCAGGGCCGCCACCGGTTCCTGCGGCATGTCGGGCTTCCAGGCTTAACTTTTTCTTGAGATCCATTTTGCAGTCCCGATATCGATGTTTTATAGAGTCCATATCTCTATTCCGTCCACCCACGGCATTGACTGCATTCCTTATCTCATGCCAGAGCTTCCTCTTCTCAGTTGGGGTGGTCTTCTGATGCTGCAGCCTCCTATACCTGGCCATATAGGCTTCTACGAGGGCCTCCTTCTCCTCCATAGAAAACCTCGCCTCCCTAGTCACCTTGGCCTTCCCCTGTGACGATGCCCTCTGTTTCCCGGACTGTGAAGCCCTACTCTGTCCGCCACTGGGCCCAGCCACTTGTTCATCTTGAACCAAGTGGCTGGGTCCACCCACCGCTTCCACCCCCGCTTCCTGCCCCCCTTCCTGCCCTGTTCCTCTCCCCCTCCCTCTCCTCCCCCCTCTACCTCTCCCCTGCCTGCCCTCCATCTCTTCCCTAAACTAAACCCCAACTAAGCAAACCAAAAGTGAGTGTAATCAAATGAAAGGGGGTCAAAATAAAGAACTAAAAAGACCAAAAAAGTGCTGAAAGTGTGAAAGGGATATAAATAAAAGAGGGTAAGGATTTAAATGAACAAAATGAAGAAGAAGACAAAAAGGAGGATATGTAAACTAAATGTAACTAGGGGATGGGTATGGGATGGGGTATGGGATAAGAGTAAATGGGATTACAGGGAATGGGACTACAGGGAATTGGGTATGGAGTGTAGTATGAGAGGGTATGGGGTATGGAGTGTATGTAGTGTTATTGATAAGTGTATGTATGTATTGAATGTGTTTGCGTGTAAATGTGTTAAGTGTACAGAAAAAGCACTCGCTCGCTAACTCACACTACTACTAATTCTCACTAACTCACACTACTACTAATTCTCACTAACTCACACTACCACTAACTCTCACTAACTCCCACTAACTGATACTCTATCACACTACCACTAACTCTCACTAACTCCCACTACCACTAACTGACTCTCTCCCACTACCACTAACTCCCACTCACTCACTCACGATAACACTAACAACTGACTCTCTCACACTAACTCACTCACAATAATGCACAAACTCTCTAATCTTAAACCTCCAATCTCCAAAGACCCACCAGCAACACAGTCAAAGAAGCCATGCTTGTGTGGTGCTTATATACCCTGTGTAAATGTTTAATGATGTACCTATTTGCGTTGTAAATTGTGTTCATGTGTGTTTTATTATTAATTAGTATTTGTGCAATGTGTATTAGGTGTGTGAATTTGCGCATGCTCATTTTGAGTTATTATTTGTGGAATGTGTAGAATGCGATGATGTCATAGTGGTCGTTTTCTATAACATTGACCAATAGTATTATGTTTAAATGTGAATTTGCGATGGTGTGGTATTAGTGAAGTGTTGTATATGTATGTTTGTCCTAATATATAGTGATATTGAATGCGATTATTTTGCTAGTGTATGTATTTTTTATTTTTTTTTCCTTGTTGTTATTTTGCGTATTTCCGCATCTTAAAGTATATGCGTATTCCGTGTATTTTATTAAAATAAAATTCCCCCCGCTTCTGAATGTGTAATGCTTGTGTGCTTTGTTTATTGATTGTTGTTGTGACATTTGCGGCGTGTTATTGTTGTGCATGATGTGGTATGCGCCATATGACCGAGCTGTGCGTATTTCTCGCGAGATCGAGTGTTAGATGAAAAAAGCGTGTTTGTTTGCATTTCCATTGATCTCTATGGGAGACTGTCTAACGCGGGCAGGATTCCGCGTGTGAAATACACGCGTTAGGAGTATCGGTAGAAGGTTTTTTTTAACTCTAAATACCGGAGTCAAACAATGCCGTGCGTTAGACATAAACCACGCGTAGCGTTAACACCCCATCTACCGCCAAACTCCAAATCTAGCCGTAAGATTGCTCAATGTTTGAAATGAGACAGGTTAACTTAACACTGTTCAGTTTACACTACTGCTGACTTAATTTTGAAATACATACAAACAAGCCTAAATCCTGCATTTAACCAGATCTAATGGTATGAGACTGAGTACGACAGCTTATGATTCCACCAAGACCATATAGAGTACAGCATTTTCAAAATCCAAAAAAGTACAGCTGACAGATGGGAACATTTGTACACCATATTTGAAGTGGTGCTCTTGGTTGGGGAAAAGGGGGAAAAACAAACAGACATATGTCAACCTTTCAAAAGTACTTTTCTTCATCTAGCCATTTACCCAGATCATTAATGTACAATTTTGAATTCACAGAATTATTTTTGTTTGCACATTTACAAATATGATTCTTTAAAAAGTGATTTTTTTTATCATGCACACTGTTGATTTAGGGGATGCAATGTGCAGAAATTTTACCTCCTGTGAGTGTTTCTGTGGGTGTCTGTGTTTATGTCTTTGTGCTTTTGTTTGTGTCTCTATGAGTATGTATGTATTTTCTTTCTGTGGGTCTCTATGTGAGGGTGGGTGTGTATGTCTTTGTGCTTTTTCTATGAGTGTCTCTGTGAGGGTGTGTGTATGCATGTATTTGTGTATTTTCTCTGGATGCCTCTGTGAGGGTGGGTGTGTATGTCTTTGTGTGTTTTCTGTGGATGTCTGTGAGGGGGTGTGCGTATGTCTTTGTGCTTTTTCTATGGGTTTCTCTGTGAGGGTGTGTGTATGCATGTCTTTGTGTATTTTCTCAGGATGTCTCTGTGAGGGTGGGTGTGTATGTCTTTGTGTGGTTTCTGTGAATATCTCTGTGAGGGTGGGTGTGTATATGGATGTATTTCTGTGTTTTCTGTGGATGTCTCTGCGAGTGTGTGTGCATATGTCTGCATTTTCTGTGGGTGTCTCTGTGAGAGTGTGTGTATGTCTTTGTGTGTTTTCTGTGGATGTCTCAGTGAGGTTGTGTGTGTGTATGTATGTCTTTGTGTGTTTTATGTGGTTGGCTCTCTGTGTGTGTATGTCTTTGTGTGGTTTCTGTGGGTGTCTCCCTGTGTGTGTATATACCTTTGTGCGTTTTCTAAGGCTGTCTCTGTTGCTGTTTCCTTGGGTGTATGTGCAAGTTTGTGTGTGTGTGTGTGTGTCCATTATCTGTTCCTTTATAGAATATTTTGACTTTACTACTGATTATTCACATCTTTTACAGACTTTGAGACTAATGAGACCTTTCCTGGAAGTCACCAATCCACCATTTAACCTTTAAATGATTGTTTAGGCAGTTCAGGGTCCTTCCTTTCAGCCACTGCATGCTGTTGTCATGATTTAGTTGGCATCTTCCTTGACAAAAATATAATCAGAACTCCATATTTTGTTTTGTAAATCTCCTTTTTTGACAAAACTGTAGTCTACCTCATTACTTGTCAGGTCAATGTTAACAAGTGCTGAGTGTCTTTTTGGGTGTCTGTGTTTGAGTGTGTTTGTGTGTTTCTTTGCATGTCTGCTAGAGTGTGTATATGTGAATCCTTATGTGTGAGTGTGTGTTTCAGTGTATGAGTGTGTCTGTGTGTTTATGTGTTACTACCTTTACAACATTTCCAAGTTTGACTACACTTAAGAATAAAGTGCATATATGTTTTAGTCACTTGGTCAAAAATTGCACATGTCAAAATGGGGGGGGGGGGGAGACTGATCAATGTTTAAGTCAGGGGCCTCAAAATTTCTAGTGGCGGCCCTGTGTATGGGTGTGTGTGTATGTATGAGTGATTATGTATGTGTGTGTATGTATGAGTGATTATGTATGTATGTGTGTGTGTATGTATGTATGAGTGATTATGTGTGTCTGTGTATGTATATATATATATATGTATGAGTGATTATGTATGTATGTGTGTGACCTGATATCCCGTGGCAGCCTAACCAACAGTACCTGCTGGGTAGCCTGTGCTTGCTGAGTCTCGTGTTCTTGCAGTAACAATGGTAGCTTACCTGAATCCTGCTGTACCCGCAGCACCTACCTGGTATCCCATGGCAGTCTCACCAACAGTACCTGCTGGGTATCCTGTGCCTGCTGTGTCTCCTGTGCTTGCTGTAACAGTGGCAGCTTACCTGATTCCTGTTTTTATTACTGCATCTAGCTGGTATCCTGCTGGACATTGCTCCTGTTTTACTCATTTGGTGCTTAGTTGCTGGACTGATCTCAAGGTACCGAACCTCTGCCCTGTTCCTGGACTCTGCTCTCATTTACCCCTTGGCACCTAGTTGCTGGACTGATCTCACGATATCTGATCTTTGGCCTCTTCCATGACTTTGCTCTTGTTTGCCCCTAGGTGCCTAGCTGCTGGACTGATCTCACGGTACCCAACCTTTGGCCTGTACCTGGACTCTACTCTTATTTTAGTTGAAAAACATAGGTAGTGCATAAAGTAGGCCAGAATATTATATGTGTTCACACTATATACAGATTTTTAATCAAATATATATGGTACATAAGGAATAAAAACAAAACCTGTAGTGCTGAAATACCAATAATTGATAGTGCCGGCACTCAAATATGGTAAAATTCAAAGTCCAAAGTATAGCAAAAAGTCATAATCTAAATCTTCCAATATAAAAAAAAGACAAAATATTTACTGCCAAAATCCAATTCTATGGAGTCCCACAAGAGTTCACATAAAAAGGGTCATAGACAATTACATTCAATGGACAGAACAGTTACTGCCAATGATTTATAAGATCAAAAACAGAATTAAAGCCTTTTGGTAAACATGTCTGCAATTTAAAACATAAGTTTTTCTTTTTTGAGGGGCAGTTTTATCTCTAAAGATGTGGAACGGCGATGGGAGCAAAGTTTGCCCCATCCTACGCCAACCTGTTCCTAGGTTAGTGGGAGGCCGTACACATATTTGGAGATTAAAATTCATACAGGTCATCTATTAAGGTCTTTAAAAGGTTCATAGATGACCTGTCCTTTAAATGGACAGGTGCAAGGGATGAAGCAGCTTCATTTGTGGAGTATTTAAACAATAATACTGTATGATTGAAGTTTACTATGTGATCTGCCTAAATACAATATAACATGCTCACTATTTAGCTATAATGTTGCAATGTATATGCACTGTTTCTGTTTCTGTATAAAATGGTAGCAGATATTAAAACGAGGCTAACACCTGTTCAACAGGTTTAAAAGCCAGAGGGAGACGCAGTATGAGTGTCTACAGTATGATTACAGGAAAACCCGAAACGCATCAGTGATGTCAAATGGCCCCTTGGTCGTAGCTTTTTGCTGGTTTTTACTGATAGCAGTCTTCTTTGTATCTGCTTACTTGTAGTGGTCTGTATGGTATTTTTCCAATAAAGACACCCATTTTTAACCTCAGAAGGAGCCGGTCTGGAATAATTGTTTGTTTGCTGTTGTATCCGGTCATTGAAGTTTTCCAAAGGGCTCTACGTAGGCAGCAAAAAGGTCTATTACACCAGGTTTGTGCAAGACATGCTTGAGCATTACATACATATGTAGTATGAGTTTATTTCATTGGAAGCTTGCTAATAAGAGCAACTTTCTATCACACCATTCCATTCAAAATGCCAAAGATCACAGAATTTGACAGACATAAATTCATACTTTTGTATCAGCAAGGCCACTCTCAAAGGGAAATCAGCAAACAATCTGGATACTCCAAGTAGTTCTAAATACATTTGAAGAATCAGGAGAGGTCAAGGATATAAAAAGGACTGGAAGGCAAAGATAACTTTCAAAATCTAATGAGAAGTTTCTCAGAGTAGCTTCTTAGAGAGCCTACAAGAAGTCCAGCAAGGACCTGGCTCAGCATCTGGTAGTTTCATTGGGATGCCAAGTTGACCCTTCTACAGTTCAAAGAAGCTTGATCAGGAATGGTCTTTGTGGAAGGGTAGCACCTAGGTAACCACTTTTTCGGAAGGGGAACAGGGTGAAATGGCTAAGATACGCTAAAGCTCACAAAGATAAGAATCAAGATCAGTGGAGAAGAGTATTATGGAGTGATAATTCCAAGTTTGACATTTTTGGGTCCAATCGTCGACAATATGTGAGAAGAAGAGTTTCTTGCGTCTTCCAGTGAAACATGGGGGAGAGTCTGTCCTGGTTTGGGGCTGCATTTCTGTCAGTGGTGCTGGCGGTATTGTCCAAATTGATGGGATCATGAATGCTGAAAAGTACAGATAGGTGTTAATTAATCATGCCATTCCTTCTGGAAAGTGTCTGATTGGGAATGATTTTATTTTTCAGTATGTTAACGATACCAAGCACACTGCTAATGTGGAATCATATTTGAAGAGAAAAACAGCTGGAAAAAAAACACTGACAGTCATGGACTGGCCACCACAGAGTCCAGACCTGAATATTATAGAGGCAGTATGGGATCACCTGGACAGAGAAAGAAATAAAAAAACAAGCTAAATCTAAAGAAGAACTCTGGGAAGTGTTGAAAGAAGCCTGGTATAATATACCAGAAGATTACTTCTGAAAACTTCAGGATAGTCTCCCCAAAAGAGTTTAAGATGTGCTTAGTGCCAAGGGAGGTCACACTAAATACTGACTTTTGCCTGAAGAAGCCATTTTGTTGTGAAAATTGTGTTTTTTTATATTTTATGTACGTTTCCTGTATTTTCAGTTTGTATCTTAATAAAGAGACCGGAAAATAAATATGGATGGTCAGTAAAACTTTGCTAAAACAACTCATCTAATGGTGGCCTAAGACATTTGCACAGTACTGTACATACACACACAGTTATGCATTCATACACATAACACACACATTGTATAGATGCATACTCATATACATACTCATATACATACACACACTCATAGTTATACATACAAACACACACAGTTATATTTACATATTCATACACACACACTTGGGGGCTGAATTATCAAGCGGCGGGCGGAAATGATTCGCTGTGACGAATCAAGTCTGCCGGACATCGCTAAATGTCGACAGCATATGCTGTCAGCATTTAACACTGCACAAGCATTTCTGGTGAATTGGCCGCTAGCAGGGGGTGTCAATCATCCTGATTGCAGCATCCGCTGCTTGGTAAATCATAGTATAGATACACACACACATACACACACTCATAGTTATACACACACTCATCGTTGTACATACACACAAGTAATACATATATAAATGTCAAATATTAAATACTGAATGTGAAACACGATTAATCTGTAATATGGGCTATATTTATATTTATTTATATGTATGTAGATAATTAGTTTGATTTTGAAATATAAGTATAACTCTATGACTGATGTAGATTCTGCTAAATAAGGCTATATTGTATAGTTTTTTGCTAAATGAGCAGGGAAAAATGGAACATAAAACTTTATAATATGTGATCTGACTAAATACAATATAACATGCTCACTATTTAGCTATAATGTTGCAATGAATATGCACTTTTTTTGTATAAAATGGTAGCAGATATAAAAACGAGGCTCACACCTGTTCAACAGGTTTAAAAGCCGTTTTTTAATGATAGCAGTCTTGTTTGTATCTGCTTACTTGTAGTGGTCTGTATGGTATTTTGTTTTAATTTTTCCAATAAAGACACCCATTTTTAACCTTGAAAGGAGTCGGTCTGGAATAATTGTTTGTTTGCTGTTGTATGTACTGTATGTATGTGTGTGTATGTATGATTGTGCTTTTGCGTCTTTATGAGTGTGATTGTGTGTGTCAATGAGAAAGTCCTCATTAGTGTTTCTAGGATAGGCCCAAATAAGGCCAAAATAAGTATTTTCAAAGACTGTTGATGCTTTATTGAAAGTCAAACTTGATAAAAGCATGCAAATTCAATAACATCAAACTGCAATAACTGGTAATTACAGTGTGTTACAGTATATGTAAGGTGACAATTAGTCACATATTTTGAGCGGCCCAGCAGTGAAACAGTTACGGCTAGATTTGGAGTTTTGTCGGTAACGACCCGAAAATCTAACGCCGGCTTTTTTCTGGCCGCACCATAAAAATAACTCTGGTATTGAGAGTCCACATAAAGGCTGCGTTAGGCTCCAAAAAAGGAGCGTAGAGCATTTTTAACGCATCTGCAACTCTCGATACCAGAGTTGCTTACGGACGCGGCCAGCCTCAAAAACGTGCTCGTGCACGATTCCCCCATAGAAAACAATGCGGCTGTTTGAGCTGAAAAAAAACCTAACACCTGCAAAAAAGCCGCGTTCAGCTCTTAACGCAGCCCCATTGTTTGCTATGCGGAAACACCTCCTAAGTCTGCACCTAACACCCTAACATGTACCCCGAGTCTAAACACCCCTAACCTTACACTTATTAACCCCTAATCTGCCGCCCCCACTATCGCTGACACCTGCATTTTATTTTTAACCCCTAATCTGCCGCTCCGTAAACCGCCGCTACTTACATTATCCCTATGTACCCCTAATCTGCTGCCCCTAACACCGCCGACCCCTATATTATATTTATTAACCCCTAATCTGCCCCCCACAACGTCGCCTCCACCTGCCTACACTTATTAACACCTAATCTGCCGAGCGGACCGCACCGCTACTATTATAAAGTTATTAACCCCTAATCCGCCTCACTAACCCTATAATAAATAGTATTAACCCCTAATCTGCCCTCCCTAACATCGCCGACACCTAACTTCAATTATTAACCCCTAATCTGCCGACCGGAGCTCACCGCTATTCTAATAAATGGATTAACCCCTAAAGCTAAGTCTAACCCTAACACTAACACCCCCCTAAATTAAATATAATTTTAATCTAACGAAATTAATTAACTCTTATTAAATAAATTATTCCTATTTAAAGCTAAATACTTACCTGTAAAATAAACCCTAATATAGCTACAATATAAATTATAATTATATTGTAGCTATTTTAGGATTAATATTTATTTTACAGGCAACTTTGTAATTATTTTAACCAGGTACAATAGCTATTAAATATTTAAGAACTATTTAATAGTTACCTAGTTAAAATAATAACAAAATTACCTGTAAAATAAATCCTAACCTAAGTTACAATTAAACCTAACACTATACTATCATTAAATTAATTAAATAAAATACCTACAATTACCTACAATTAAACCTAACACTACACTATCAATACATTAATTAAATACAATACCTACAAATAAATACATTTAAATAAACTAACTAAAGTACAAAAAATAAAAAAGAACTAAGTTACAAAAAATAAAAAAATATTTACAAACATAAGAAAAATATTACAACAATTTTAAACTAATTACACCTACTCTAAGCCCCCTAATAAAATAACAAAGACCCCCAAAATAAAAAATGCCCTACCCTATTCTAAATTACTAAAGTTCAAAGCTCTTTTACCTTACCAGCCCTGAACAGGGCCCTTTGCGGGGCATGCCCCAAAAAGTTCAGCTCTTTTTCCTGTAAAAAAAAAACATACAATACCCCCCCCAACATTACAACCCACCACCCACATACCCCTAATCTAACCCAAACCCCCCTTAAATAAACCTAACACTAAGCCCCTGAAGATCTTCCTACCTTGTCTTCACCCTGCCAGGTTCACCGATCGGTCCAGAAGAGCTCCTCCGATGTCCTGATCCAAGCCCAAGCGGGGGGCTGAAAAGGTCCATGATCCGGCTGAAGTCATCATCCAAGCGGGAGCTGAAGAGGTCCATGATCCGGCTGAAGTCTTCATCCAAGCGGGGCAGAAGAGGTCTTCCATCCGATTGAAGTCTTCATCCAAGTGGGATCTTCTATGGTCATCCATCCGGAGCGGAGCGGCAGGATCCTGAAGACCTCCGACGCGGAACATCCATCCTGGCCGACGACTGAACGACGAATGACGGTTCCTTTAAATGACGTCATCCAAGATGGCGTCCCTCGAATTCCGATTGGCTGATAGGATTCTATCAGCCAATCGGAATTAAGGTAGGAATATTCTGATTGGCTGATGGAATCAGCCAATCAGAATCAAGTTCAATCCGATTGGCCGCTCCGCTCCGGATGGATGACCATAGAAGATCCCGCTTGGATGAAGACTTCAATCGGATGGAAGACCTCTTCTGCCCAGCTTGGATGAAGACTTCAGCCGGATCATGGACCTCTTCAGCTCCCGCTTGGATGATGACTTCAGCCGGATCATGGACCTCTTCAGCCCCCCGCTTGGGCTTGGATCAGGACATCGGAGGAGCTCTTCAGGACGGATCGGTGAACCTGGTATGGTGAAGACAAGGTAGGAAGATCTTCAGGGGCTTAGTGTTAGGTTTATTTAAGGGGGGTTTGGGTTAGATTAGGGGTATGTGGGTGGTGGGTTGTAATGTTGGGGGGGGGTATTGTATGTTTTTTTTTACAGGCAAAAGAGCTGAATTTCTTGGGGCATGCCCCGCAAAGGGCCCTGTTCAGGGCTGGTAAGGTAAAAGAGCTTGTTTTATTAGGGGGCTTAGAGTAGGTGTAATTAGTTTAAAATTGTTGTAATATTTTTCTTATGCTTGTAGATATTTTTTTATTTTTTGTAACTTAGTTCTTTTTTATTTTTTGTACTTTAGTTAGTTTATTTCATTGTAGTTATTTGTAGATATTGTATTTAATTAATGTATTGATAGTGTAGTGTTAGGTTTAATTGTAGGTAATTGTAGGTATTTTATTTTATTAATTTAATGATAGTATAGTGTTAGGTTTAATTGTAACTTAGGTTAGGATTTATTTTACAGGTAATTTTGTAATTATTTTAACTAGGTAACTATTAAATAGTTCTTAACTATTTAATAGCTATTGTACCTGGTTAAAATAATTACAAAGTTGCCTGTAAAATAAATATTAATCCTAAAATAGCTACAATGTAATTATAATTTATATTGTAGCTATATTAGGGTTTATTTTACAGGTAAGTATTTAGCTTTAAATAGGAATAATTTATTTAATAAGAGTTAATTAATTTCGTTAGATTAAAATTATATTTAATTTAGGGGGGTGTTAGTGTTAGGGTTAGACTTAGCTTTAGGGGTTAATCCATTTATTAGAATAGCGGTGAGCTCCGGTCGGCAGATTAGGGGTTAATAATTGAAGTTAGATGTCGGCGATGTTAGGGAGGGCAGATTAGGGGTTAATACTATTTATTATAGGGTTAATGAGGCGGATTAGGGGTTAATAACTTTATAATAGTAGCGGTGCGGTCCGCTCGGCAGATTAGGGGTTAATAAGTGTAGGCAGGTGGAGGCGACGTTGAGGGGGGCAGATTAGGGGTTAATAAATATAATATAGGGGTCGGCGGTGTTAGGGGCAGCAGATTAGGGGTACATAGCTATAATGTAGGTGGCGGCGCTTTGCGGTCGGCAGATTAGGGGTTAATTATTGTAGGTAGCTGGCGGCAACGTTGTGGGGGGCAGATTAGGGGTAATAAATATAATACAGGGGTCGGCGGTGTTAGGGGCAGCAGATTAGGGGTACATAAGTATAACGTAGGTGGCGGTCGGCAGATTAGGGGTTAAAAAAATTTAATCGAGTGGCGGCGATGTGGGGGGACCTCGGTTTAGGGGTACATAGGTAGTTTATGGGTGTTAGTGTACTTTAGAGTACAGTAGTTAAGAGCTTTATGAACCGGCGTTAGCCCAAAAAGCTCTTAACTACTGACTTTTTTCCTGCGGCTGGAGTTTTGTCGTTAGATGTCTAACGCTCACTTCAGACACGACTCTAAATACCGGAGTTAGAAAGATCCCATTGAAAAGATAGGATATGCATTTGACGTAAGGGGATCTGCGGTATGGAAAAGTCGCGGCTGAAAAGTGAGCGTTAGACCCTATTTTGAGTGACTCCAAATACCGGAGTTAGCCTAAAACCAGCGTTAGGAGCCTCTAACGCTGGTTTTCACGGCTAACGCCAAACTCCAAATCTAGGCCTTAATTAGGGAACTGCACCCTGCAGTTAGCAAACACTACACATTGCTAAAAGCATGATGCAGTTCCCTTATTAAAGGGACAGTCTAGTATAAATTAAACTTTCATTATTCAGATAGGACTTTTAATTGTAATCAACTTTCCAATTCACTTTTATCATCAAATTTGCTTTTTTCTCTTGGTATTCTTAGTTTAAACTAAACATAAGTAGGCTCATATGCTAATTTCTAAGCCTTTGAGGGCTGCCTCTTATCACATGCTTTTTAAATCTCTTTTCAACACAAAGAGACAGAAAGTAAAAAAAAGGTAAAAAGTATATTAATATAACTGTATTGGTTATGCAAAACTGGGGAATGGGTAATAAAGGGATTATCTATCTTTTAAAACAATAACAATTCTATGGTAGACTGTCCCTTTAACTGTTTCACTGCTGAGTCGCTCACTAAATGTGGCCTTAGAGAGAACACTGGTGACAATGAGCATTTGCAGCATACTGCACATGCCTATAGTATCTCTCTATTGTGTGAGTGTGTTAGGGTTGCCACCTCGGCCATGTTTTCCTGGACACATATGAGTTACACCTGCTGCAGGGTGTGCAGGGAGCAACATGAATAGTGCTGCCTAGAGTCACTATTTTTGTGCTGTACAGCATCACAAAGCTTGTTTCCCTCCACACACCCTGCAGCATGTGTAACTCATATATGTCCAGGAAAACATGGCCGAAGTGGCAACCCTAGTATGTGTCTTTGTGTGTTGTGTATGCGTGTAAGTATGAGTAAAAGCATGCATGTCTGTGTGTGTAAGTATCTTTGGTTGTGTGTTTGTGTCTTTGTCAGTGTCTGTGTGTGCAAGAGTGAGTGTCTGTATGTAAAAGAGAGTGTGTGCGAGAGCATGAGTGTCTGTGTGTGTGTTTGAGAGAGAGAGAATGTGTAAATTAGTGTGTAAACTAGAGAGTGTGTGAGTATGAATAGAAATCTATGTGCGAGAGAATCTTCTGTAGCTGGGACTTCCGGTAGGAGGGGCTAGGTGCACAGTCGCGTGTGGAGAACGCTGTCTGTACCTGGAGGCCTGAGGCAATATCGAGAAGCTGAGTGCCTATAGGCGGGTGAAACTAATCCCATCCAGGATTCGCAAAGGCCAAAACGGAGACCGGAGGCTACCGACAGCTGGCCTGATCCAGGCTGAGAGAACTCGCTGAGGAGGTAGCTGCCTGATCACCGGGAGGTACACGCCAGCCGCGGGGACCCACGAAGGGAGTGGCGAGCGGCAGTAGCGGTGAGAGCGCCCAGGCACCAGGATCCCGCCCCTGGGGAAAACAGCAAGGTGACAAGACAACCGGGTCACCGGCGCAGAAGGTCCCACGGGAACCGGAGCGTAAATATTAACTGTGCCTACCGTTAAGTCCCTATTGTAAAAGGGAAACTAAGGAGGAGAGAGCTTGCGGCTCCAGAGAGCGACGGAGGCTGAAACCACTCCACGACTAAGATAAGTGAAAACCTATTAACTGTTAGTTTGCTTTTGGATCCTGCTTCTGTGTTTTTTTTTTGGGCCTGCTTGGAAATTTGGGCAGAGAGAGGGGGGGGGAGGGCCAGGTGTATAACCACAGTTAAAGCATTAAGGGGTTCCTGCGAGAGTAGGACCTGGCAACGACTGTCTTTCCCCCCCCCCCCCGACCCTTTGCTACCCATAGTGAAAGACTTTGTACAACATCTTTAAGAAACCAGGGATTAAGCAAAGCAGAGACTGTTGCTGGGATAAGCATTAAAAACACTACATAAGTAAAGAATCGTCAGAGAAGAACCGGGCAAAAGGCCTAAGATACACCCAAGGACTTTAAAAGAACCTTAAAACTTTATGGACTTTAAGAGAACTCTGCAGCATAGATACTGAGGATTCAGTGATTAACTGTAGTAATGTATATATTCTATCTGTGGCAATGCTGATGAGTATTATTGATAATGATGACATGACTTAGAGAATAACTGAAGTACTGTGTATAGTTCACATATGACATTGTTGCTGATCAATAGTGATATCGATATGGAGATTAATGATAAGACACTGAAGCAGAACCTACTACTAAGTTAGGTGGATAAATGTGAGATAAAACTCTGAAAATATATGTGAATCTACCATAGTAAAAAGGTTTTGCATTTGTAAGAATACATGTGGATCCCCAGACATAGGAGTGGTTAAATTATTATATAAGGTGATTTATATTAAATCCTGCACCGCGGGAGGGTGAGCAGAGTATAGACGGAGTGCGGGAAGGTTTAAATTTACTGCTCAGCTGGAGATAAGACTACAAGGGGAATTTTTAGAAATTAAAACTTATCATTTATAGCAAAATAACAGAGAGGTAAAAGGACTCAATACCAAAAAGACCTGATAGATACATATTGAGAGTATTATTTCTGTATTGAGGTTTAAGATAGAGTAATCTTATACACTTTATACACAAGGTTTAAGGGGAAAGAAAAAAAAAAAAAAAAAAAAAACCAAAAATAAAGGGGGAAGAAGGGAGGGTAAAGGGGGGAAAAGGGGAAAGAAGAAGAAAGAAGGAAAGGGGAACACACGAGGAAAGTAGAGTTAGATTACACCAACACTAGAAGTAGTGAACACACGGGTTAAATAAAAAAAAATTCATTTATTTTTTTTTTTCTTTTTGACCAAGAGGGTCTGTGAATAATTAAAATACTCAAGTTGATGATGACACTGTGAGATAGGAAAGTGCACTTCTTTCTTTTTTGTCTCTCAAAAAGAGAGAAAAGGAAGAATTAGGGGAAAGGGAGAGAGAAGAGAATAGTTAAAATTTACGAGTCACTAGTAAATATAATCACTATAATTTTGTTACTCAATTTTAGATGTATATATGGAAAAATACTTAAATAAAAGCAAAACTACCTCACCAAATATGTCCTCTAGAAACAAAAACCAGGAAAGAAAGGGGAGTAGAATTTCATTAGAACCCCATGGGGGAGCAGTTGAAACAAGTCTTATTCAGAACTCGAATAATGAAGAGTTAATAAAACAACTGGACGCATTATTTACGCCTAAATTTGAGATGATACAAAATAATATTTCCACACTAACATTAGAGATCAAACAGTTTGCAAACAGACTAAACAATGTAGAGCAAAGAATCTCAGACATTGAAGATGGGGCTATACAGAGGGAACAGGCCTTCCAATCCATGTCCATTCAAATTGAAAGTATGAAAAATAAAATAGAGGACATAGAAAATAGAGCCAGGAGAAATAACTTACGCCTTATTGGCTTAACGGAAGAAATACAAGAAAAAGACCTTAAAAAATTTGTTGAAGTAGAACTAATGGGACTATTAAAGATTAGAGCAGAAGATCACGAGATATTGATCGAACGAATTCATAGAATAGGCCCAGAGAGGAATGAGGAAGGGAGAAATAAAGGGAACAGACCGATTATTATGAAATTATTAAATTTCCAAGGAAAGATCCAAATTATGAATGCTTATAGAAAGGCAAATGGCGAAATTAACTATAAAGGAAAGAAAATCTTACTATTTAATGATTTTTCATATGAAACATCAAATAAAAGGCGCACATTAGCTCCGATTTGTACGAAATTGATCCAGGAGGGATATAGAGCCAGACTCCTGTACCCAGCTAGACTCAGCATTCAAACTAGGCAAGGAAACAAAATTTTTACTGAAAGTGAGGAAGTTAATAAATTCTTAGAAAATAATAGAGATAGTCTGGAGAAGTAGGAAGATTATTGTAGGTCTAATAGGTTTTCATAGTGAAATAATGGCTATAAACTTAAATAGCCTGAGGGTGTGTTTTTATTGGAGGGTTACAGTTAAAGTTATTTTAAGGAAACTCAAATGTATAAGAATTAAAATATGGGATTTATGTGGGGTTTTTTTTTTGGTTTTTTTTTGTTTGTTTTTTTCTTCCCCCTCCCCCTCTCTCTTCCTCTCCCTGCTATGTGGGTTTCTTTCCCCCCCCCTTATTTCCCAACTTTTTCTCCTTACCTTAAGTAAAATGGAAAAATGAGTTTGAAAATCGTTTCATGGAACGTAGATGGAATTACATCACCCATCAAACGCAAAGCCATCTTAAGGTATGCAAAAAAACTGGGAACTCAAATACTACTCTTACAGGAAACTCATTTGAAGGGAGAAGAGGCGGCTAAATTAAAAGGAGGATGGGTTAAAGAGGTCATATTCACCTCAGGATATCAAAGGAAGAAAGGAGTAGCTATACTATTTAGTAAAAACTTAGAATATAAAATAGATAACTTAATCCGAGATGAGGAAGGCAGATACATTATAATGGAAGTGGTAGTAGAGGAAAAAAAATTTGTTATATGTAAAGAAATCTATGTGCGAGTTTGTACTCTGCAAATAAAATAATAATTCTGTGCTGTGCACAGCACAAGAGATCTGGTTTGGCATGAACCCTAAACTAGTATGATATACAGAATTAATTTTTATTTATTTTTTTATTTCCTTTTTATTGTTAAAAATGTGAATAAACAATGAATGAAAAATACAGAGTCTCATATGATTATTACAGTTAGGCAATCCTCCTATAATTGTCTATAGGTTTAGTCTACCTTCAATATTACAATTAGTTTGGGGGTCGATCTACCAGATAATAACGACCGTGACAGTGTTAAATCCTATGGCAACCATAAGCTCGTTTGTCCTTTTATATCCTATGAGTTAATGCCACACCAATAATGTTTATCCAGCTCAGGGTATAACTAATAGAGTTATATACAACAAAATGGTATCCATTTTATATATCTATTATTCTTGAAAGGAGAAGAAAAGAAGAAAAGAGGAAAGAAAAAAAAACTCATATATATCGTATTCCCTCCTCGTGGGCCCTGATTCTTCTATATGGGCTCTAAAAGGTAATTATTTTCGATTTGAATATATTTTAAACTTAAATAATATGAAAAACCTTTTTCTCTTTCTCATCCCTCCCTCTCCCCTCCTATTCCTCCTCTCTTCCTTCTCCTTTCCCTTTGGAAATATCTTTATCACTAGTTCAAACAGTCTAGTTCCAATCTCCCCTTATTTGTGCTTTTAGAAAATATTCTGTGTTTTTAAAAGGATTTAAGATTTCCTTTTGGATATCCCCAGATTGGGTTTTTATATAAAGGGACCATTTTTCAAAGAAAACTTCGATCCTGTTGTTAATATCGGCTAAAACATCTACTTTTTCTGTTTTTATCGGATGCATTATAGTTTCCTTTAACAGCCTAATCGTGGGCCTCTTTTTTTTTTTTCTATCCATAATTTGAATATAAGCTTTCTTGCCAATAGGATGATCATTGTCACTAATCTTATTTCTTTATTTTTAAATTCTTTAGGTATATTGAAAATCATAATATTATTTAATTCTAAGTTTGTTTTGCGTTTAACAATCTTGGATAAAAGAAATGAAACTTGGCACCAAAATTGACAAATTTTTGGACATGACCAGATGTAATGTATTACATTGGGTGTAGTTTTATTACATTTTATACATATTGGATCAGTACTATTATTCCATTTTGCTTTCCTAGTAGGTGTTATATAATCATGGTGGAGAAGTCTTATATTGGATTCTCTTGTCCCCATGTCCAAAGTCGCATTTTTCACAATTTTTATACAATTTATAATCCCTTCTTCATTTATGTTTATTTCTGTTTCTTTGTCTCACTTCACTGCTATATCCCTTAAACATAATTTGGATTCTTTTCTTATTAACTGTTTGTATAAGACTGATAATTTATATTTTGATTTTCTGCTTCTGTCAATAATGCTTAACATTGTATTTTCTGGATGATGTCTCTCTAAATTCAACTCTACTGTTTGAATAAAATGTTTAATTTGCAAATATGGTAAAATTTGTCCCTTAAAGGTTTCAAATTGGCTAGATAATTCTATTATTGTTTTTATTTTCCCTTTCACCATATTCATTACTTCTTTTATATATCTGAGTACTGGAATTCCATTTTTCTGTGTGAAGGGGTAATAATTTCCTGGGTCAAACTTTGGGTTGCCTTGTATAGTTTGTTTTCATGTCCTGATTTTAACTGCTTATTTTTTTTTCCATGTCCATATAGTGTCTTTTATTAAAAAATTTTTTTTTTTTATTTAGAGATAATTCCTTAGCTGTTGCGAATGGTAAATAAGTTAGAGCCATTGGACTTACCATTTTCTGTTCTAGATCTTTCCATACTGTCTGTCCATTGCCTGTTATCCATTCTATTACGTATTTTGTTAATATCTTCCAATTGTAATATTGTATGTTTGTAAGTCCTAATCCTCCTTGTTCTTGGCCGGCTTGTAATTTCTTTAAACTTATCCTCGTTTTTTTGTCTTTCCAGATAAAATTTCTTATTATTTTATTTATACTTAATAGGTCTATCTTTTTCAGAAGAAACGGTAGCATCTGCATGGGGTATAATAATTTTGGTAGGATCATCATTTTTACTAACTGTATTCTACCTGTTAAATTTAAGTATAGTTTACTCCATATCCCCAAATCTCTTTTAATTTGTTTTAATAACGGATGGTACTTTATTTTATATGTTTTGATTGGATCATTATTTATTTTTATGCCCAAATAGGTTATATATTCTTCTTCTACTTCAAATGGGTATTTGGTGTTGTCGTTTCCTTTATACAACCAATACATTTTGGATTTTGTGATATTTATTCTGTAGCCTGAGAGTTCTCCATATTGTTCTATGCTTAAGATAATATGTCTTATGTGTTTTTGGGGGTTTGCCACAAACAACATCAAATCGTCTGCGTATAAAGCTGTTTTTACTTCTAGGTATTCAATTTTAATACCAAATGGTATTTGTTTCAACAGGTGTATTAATGGTTCAAGTGATAAATCAAATAATAATGGCGATAGAGGGCACCCTTGTCGGGTGCCACAGTGTAATGCGATGGAATTAGATACTTCACCATTTATTATTATTTGTGTTTCTGCTCTTGTATATAATTTTGTTATAAATTTTAGAAATGAGCCGTTAAAATTGAATTTGCTTAATGTAGTTAAGATATGAGCCCATTCGACTCTGTCGAAGGCCTTCTCTGCGTTGAGGGACAGCAGGAAGGCCTCCGGCAGAGCCCCATCAGGCCCCACCTCTTTATTTAGTCTGTATTTTTCTATTATTTGTAATATTGTTCTTACATGTGTTGTAGAGGATCTCCTGTTTATAAATCCCACTTGTTCTCTTTCTATAATGTCAGGTATAATATTGTTGAGTCTTTTAGCTATTATTTTCATTAAAATATAATTATTTTATAATCCGTATTTATCAATGACAGTGGTCTGTATGATTGTGGCAATGTTGGATCTTTTCCTTCTTTTGGTATAACAACTATATTTGCTGATTTGAATATTTGCGTTATTGGCCCTTCCTCGTTATATATATCTATAAATGTATTGTATAATGGATCTATTACTCTATTGGCTATTATTTTGTAAAAGTCTGTAGGTAATCCATCTGGGCCTTCTGCTTTTGCTGCTGGTAAGTTTTTATGGTTTTTATTATTTCATCTTTTTCTATTTTTGCATTGATTCTGTCTTGTTGCTCTTTCGTTATTTCAGGTAGTGTGATTTTTTCCCATATATTTTTACCATTATTCTCCGATTTCATTTCGGAGTTATAAAGTTTCTCATAATAATTTCTAAATATTTCCATAATCGACTCTGTCTCTGTACTTATATTATCTCCATTTGATAAAGCCTTGATATTATTCTTAGATTTTTGTTTTTTTGTTATTGCGGCTAAATATTTTCCCGATCTATTTCCCCATCTATAAAGTTTTCCCCTGATTCGCCTGATATCTAGTTGAGTTTGTTCCATTATATAATAATTTCTTTGCTTTTTTATTTGGAAATATTTAATTTGGTTACTTAGGGATGGTATTCCTCTATATTCTGCGTACGCTTGAGCTAATTCCCCTGCTAACTTTTTTTCCATATATAGCCTTTTTTTTTTTGTTCAAAATTACATACGATGTGATATCTGCTTTTAACACAGCTTTTGCTGCTTCCCAAAATAATTGTGGATTATTAATATGTTGTATATTGTTCATGCTGTATTCATCCCATTTCTCTTCTAAAAATTCCCTAAATTTTGAGGAATTATTCAGATAGTTTGGATAAAAGAATCTATTATTATTTTTCCTTCTTATTGCCTGGTTAATTGTAATTGATACTGGAGCATGATCTGAAATAGTCATTTCTCTGATGACAACATATGTGATGTTGCCACTAAAATTTTTGGATGTCAAGATGAGATCTATTCTCGAAAATGAGTTATGTGCTCTTGAAATATGTGTATATTCCAAACTATCCGGATTGGTAGTTCTCCATATATCTTCCACTCCCAATGTATTACATATATAATTTATTATTTTTTCCTCATATTTATTTATCTTTCCTTTTATGATTTTATTTTGATTTTTTTCCCAATCTAATTGTGAGATCGGAGCAAGATTGAAATCCCCTGCTATTATTATGTCAATACTTATACATTTTATTAATTCTTTATGGGTTTTTTCCCAAAATGTCCTATCTTTTTTATTTGGGCCATACACATTACATATTAATAATTCTCTTCCCTCTATTTCCACTATTATAATTATGTATCAGCCTTGTTGGTCTGTCTTAACCTCTTTTATCTTATATGTTAGGTTTTTACTAATCATTATAGCCACTCCTCTGGAGGATTTTTTTGAATGAAGACTAATATACTTCATTCACCCAATTTTGCTTTAATTTAATGTGTTCAGTATCATCTTGGAGCTATATCAATGTTGAGTTTTCTGAGTTGAGTTATGATTGCTTTTCTTTTAACAGGGGAATTAATCCCCCCTACGTTCCATGTTACTAATTTGATCATTTGTATATCTATTTTGTGAGAAAGGTCACACCATCCTGTTAGACTTCTCCATGATAGGGATAAAAATACCTGGACAACAAGGGGGAGGAGAGAAAAAAAAACAAACAAACAACGAAATATAAGGGATAAAATACATACAATTTTTTACTACAACCCAGTGTTTGTTGCCTTATGCTCGTTTACCTGTATCATCTAATGAAAATACAATAATATTTAAAAATAAATAAACGTCACATTTTTAATTATGTCAAATTCTTTATGCCAGCTGTTCTTTTACCAATGGCATTATCTCATCGAACTCCTGTGGCAAATTAAAAAAAAAAGGGCAAAAAATAAATAAAACAAAAGTAAAAAAGCAACCTAATGTTGTTGCCTTGTGCTCGTGTCCTGTGTCATACAGAAAGAGTGAGACAAAAAATGTTCAGAATAATGTTCATCTCATTTTAACTGGGTTATGCTTTTTATGCCATGTGTTCACTTGCATTGGCCAAAAAAAAACACGCTAATGTTATTACCTTATGTTCGTGTCCTATATCCTTCGAGAAAAAATAAAACAAAGTGCACAGAATAAAATACATCTCATTATTAACTGTGTCATATTCTCAGTGCCAAAAAAAAAAAAGCAACTTGGTATTGTTGCCTTGTGCTCGTGTCCTGTGTCAAACTGATAAAATACAACGAAATTAAAAAAGCAACCTAATATTGTCGCCTTGTGCTCGTGTCCTGTGTCGTACAGAAGGAGTAAGAAGAAAAAAAATGTTCAAATAATATGCATCTCATTTTAGCTGTATCATGCTTTTTATGCCATATGTTCACTTGCATTGGTCCTATCTCATAAAATTACTGTGGTAAAAAAAAAAAAAAAGTTTTTTTTTACCAAGGTGTATGGTATGATATGTCTCTCATTTAAACTGCAACATATTCTTTGTGGCATATACTCCTGTATTCAATTATCTCCCCTCCCTTCCCTTCCTGCCCGAGAAAAGTCCAACAGGGAATTTAAAAACAATCTATTTTAGTAATATTTAAACGGTCATATTTTTTTTTCTTTTTTGCTTCTTCAGAGTCTATATACTTCTGTGCATCCTCAGGATTATAAAAAGTCACTGAAGTATTTCCTGTAAAAATTTTAAGTCTAGCTGGGTGCATCAGTTCAAAAGGTTTTTTTTCTTCTACCAGCTTTGAGCATACAGATGAAAATTGCTTTCGTTTTTTTGATACCTCTGCTGTATAGTCCATTAACATTAGAAGCTTATTATTTCGAAATTGAAGACTGCCTTGATTCCTACAGGCTCTCAATATCTCCATCTTAGATTGGAAGTTTAGGTATTTTATTATTACCACCCTGGGTCTCCTCTCATTATTGTGGTCTCTTTTTATTCCCAGTCGGTGTGCCCTTTCTGCACTGAAGCCACCTTCCAGTCTCAGCAACTGTGGTAGGATGTTTTCAGCAAACTCCAGCAGTTTTTCAGATTGGAACGACTCTGGTAATCCTACAATCCTGAGATTGTTTAATCGTGAGCGATTTTCTAGTTCTTCAACTTTGGTTATTAATATCTTATTATCTTCAAAGACTTTCTCCAGTTTATTTTCCTGGTATCTCTGTTGGTCTTCTGTGTCTGAGATTATCTGCTCCATTTCTGTTATCTTTAATATTATTTGTCTCAGTTCTTGTATAATACATTCCAAACCCGTTTGAATTTTATCTATCTTTCCTGATAGATCTGTTAAATGTGAGGTGATAGAGTTAGTGTCTCCCTGTTCTATTAATGAGTTATCTATGGAGACATTTCCTATCTGTGCCTGTTGGTTTGCAGTTTTCTTTTTTTCTGCGCTTTTCCCCTTAGTAGGCATGTTGATAGGGATTGTATACTTTTCCATCTATCTTTCTCTGCTTCTTGTTTTCGAACTAACGTTTAGTCCATATCCTAGTTTTTAAGCAGGGCAGATCTTTATCTTCACGCTTTCTTGTCTAGCAGAATAGGTAAACAAACTTTATCCGTGCTTAAGAAGCAACGTTTGTGATAAAGAGACCAGGATTAAGACATAGACGGAGCTTGTTTTAGCCCCCCTATCTCTCTCTTGTCCTGTTATTTCTTGAACATTTACTTGCTGCTGTTCGTTTGTAATTTATTTTAGTAGCCCTTTTCAACCTTTAACCTCTTTGTTTTTCCCGGTATAATTTTCTTTTTATTGTCCCCAATATCTTTTATAGACAGCTTATGTACTGGTAACTTCCATTAGCTATCTTCTGGGTTTGTTTGTTTTTTTAAATATTTTTATTTTTGGTTGTCATCACAGGTGTTACAATAATGCATAGAGAAACAAAAACAAAAAAAGAACAAGGAGATAAAAAAAAGAAATATAACCATTCAGGTTGCATGTCATTACAAAAATAAGAAGGTCATATACACTGAAAGGAATCTTGAAGACATGACAGGGCACATTTTTACAAGTGTTTGTTCTTGTTTAGATGAATTGAAGATAAGTCCTGTGATAGACTACATTTTTAACATATATCAAACAAACTTTTCAATTAAAGTTAAATTTAAAACGAACTCACAGTGCGCTGCCCTCCGTCTGGTGCCCCTCCTGTCGTCCCTCTCTCTCCAAGATCAATTTGGTTGTATAGTTCCTCACCTCTCAATCTAGCGTTTAGGACATATTCTGTGTCTTGGAATGATGCAATTACTATTTCTCGTGTCCCTCTAGGCAAGCAACGAAGGTAAGGTTCCCACTTAGTTAGAAAGGATTTGACTCTTTTCAGTATGTCTCCCAACCCATCAAATTGTTCAATAAATAATTGTTTCAATAAGGCATTTTTTAGCTGTGCAACAGTAGGTGGATTTCGTTTCAACCAGTTCTGAAATATCAGATTTCTGGCAACGAGAATTATGTTATTAATACAGGCTCTCTAGAGCTTTGGAATATTAGCAGTATTGAGTAAGACTACATTCTGGAGAATCATAGTTAGCTCAGGGAGACGCATTGTAGTACGTACCCAATGTTCTAGCATTTTCCAGAATTTAATTATGTGAGGGCATCTCCATGTCATATGAACTATACCTGCTTCCAAAGATTCACATTTAGGGCATTTGTTCTCTCTCTCTCCCTTCCAATACTGGAAATACATTGTGTAGGAGCTTAATATGAGATTCTCTAATAGTTGATGATAGTGTGGCCGTTCGGACCTTACTGATACTCTCAAGAAACATTTCTTCCGGAATCTGTTCACCAAATATTGGTGTCCATATTTCCAGGATTTTGGCTGTGCATTTCGTGTTTATTGATTGCAGTAGTTTTTTATATATTGGTGATATAGAGGAGACGCCCTTTGCTGCTAGGTCTATGATCTGTGTAATTTGAGTTTGTGTTGTCGAGGTATTCGTCTCTGTGATGGAGTGTAGGTAGTGTCTTGCCTGTAGATATGCATAGTAGTGTGTCTGTGGAAGTTCGAATTTGGTCTGTAAGGCTGCAAATGTCATCATAGTCTTGTTATCATCAATTAGAGTTTGTCCTACTGTACACAGTCCCCTTTCCTTCCATAGTTTAAAGGCTTTGGTGGTTATGCCTGCCGGAAATTCTGGGTTCCCCTGCCATGGCAAGAGCTGGACTATTCTATGTTTTGTACCTAACCATTTGCTCATGAGTCTCCAGGCTCTAGCCGGTTGATTAAGGAGATCTAAACCTCCCGCCCACCTGTTCACCTGCGCTTGTGTCATATGGGGTAAAATCTGCAATGACCAGGGTTGGATAAGATTACTTTCAAGTTGAAGGTCTGTAAATTTCTCTAAACCAGTGAACCAATCTACCACAAACTTCACCTGGGCCGCCCAATTATAAAGTTCAAAATTTGGAAGTGCTAATCCTCCTGTCTCCCTTGAAGCTGTGAGCTTTAGGTAACTAATCCTATGCTTTTTGTCATTCCAGACAAACCCTAGGACCATTTGCGTTATAGTTTTCAAGTCTGTTTTCTTTAGTATTCCCGGGACCGTCTGGAAAAAATACAAATGTTTGGGGAAATAGACCATCTTTATGAGCCCTATTCTGCCTGATAAGGAAATCGGCAGTTGTCTCCAGTTGTCTATTAGGTTTTTGAGTTTTTTTCAGTAAGGGTGTGTAATTAATAGGGTACCATTTACGTGGGTCCGTGTGTAGCATGACACCAAAGTATTTAAAACTATCCCGCACAATTTTGAAATTAAAGCCAGGAATAGCCTCCACCCCCTTATTAAGTAGCCAGATTAGTTCCGTTTTATCTGTATTAATCGCATATCCAGATATTAGACTAAACTCTTTTATTATGTTCATTATTATGGGGATATTTTTTTGAGGCTCTTTGATGAACAGAATCATATCGTCTGCAAACAAATTTAAATGGAGATGGGTGTCACCTATCTTAAGACCCTCCAACTGTTGCCTAATTTTCCACGCCAGGGGTTCTATGGCTATATCGAATAGAAGTGGAGAAAGAGGACGTCCCTGACGTGTACCCCTAAAGAGCCGAAAGGGCTGTGTGAGCGTGTCATTGACTATTAATGAGGCTTGTGGGATTTTATAGAGGTTGTGTATTGCTGCAATGTATTCTCCCTGTATGCCTATATTCTCCAGTGTGGTGAAAAGATGGTCCCAAAGTACCTTATCAAAGGCCTTTTCTGTGTCTATCATTAATAGGGCGGCCTCTCTATGTTCTTTCCTGGTGACAACATCTTGATTGAGTGTCCAATAATGCTGGAGTACTGTCTGTACTTTTCTAATATTGCGGACAGATGATCTCCCTTTAACAAACCCTGTTTGGTCTTTATGAATTATGTGTGGTAAGATCTCTGCTAATATATTGGCTAAAATTTTTGTGAGTATCTTGTAGTCCTGGTTCAAATGTGATATAGGACGATAGGAATGTGCCAACAGGGGATCCCTGCCTTCTTTGTGTATAATACTTATATTTGCCTCCGCTAGTCTTGTAGATGGGTCAACTGAATTTTCTAGAATGCCATTGTAAAGTTGTTCTAGGGTGGGAGATATTTCCAACCCTAGGATTTTGTAGAACTCAGCTGGTAACCCATCAGGGCCCGGAGCTTTGTCCAGAGTCAACGATTTGACCACATCCAGAATTTCTTTTTGTGTTATTTTACTATTTAGATTATTGAGTTGGGACCTGTGTTCCCGCTAAGGCCAGTTTTGTGTGCGACACAGCAGTGAAACAGTTAAAAATGGAACCACACCTTGCAGTCTGAATTGTGTAGTGTTTGCTAATTGCTCTAGTTAACTGTTGGACCACTCACAAAACTGACCTTAGAGGGAACACTGGTTGGGACTGGTCTACTTTCGGCAGGTCAACTGACTGCCAGAAGTGTGTCTTATCATCTGGGTTTACTTGTTGCAGGGAATATAGGTCTTTATAAAAATCTAGAAAGGTTCTCTGAATATCTTTTTCTTCGTTCATAACTACACTGTCTTTTTTAACTGCCAGGATTGTGGTCTTTTTCTTTGTAAGTTTGGTTATATTAGCTAGGAGTTTGCCCGTCCTGTTTCCAAATCTATAAAATTTGGCTTGTGTTCTAGAGTGTGAGTTGTTTGCCTGCTGAAGTAAATAATTATCTCTGTTTTAATTCTCTGTATCTCACTCTATTCTGATCTGAGGAGTTTCTTAGGTATCTGTTTCTGGCATTTAAAAAGGAGATCAGATTTCTCTTTGTGTTTTTTCTTCGTATGTGCCGTGTATGCTGAGATAGCCCCTCTCAAGACCGCTTTTGCAGCTTCCCAGAATAAGAGAGGGCTGCTTGAGTGTGCTTCATTTAGCACTTTATAAGTCTGCCACTCCCCTAGTAAGTGTATAAAAAAGTTAGGGTCCTTGTAAAGATATCTCGGAAATACCCATTTATTACTCTTTCTCTGTGTCTGACTATGTTGAATCTGCAGAGTTATTGGGGCATGGTCTGAAACCGTTATAGGGTCAACTCCTGTCTCTGTCACTCTGCTACATATATTGGAAGAAAGTAAGAAATAATCAAGTCTCGAGAGTGTATCGTTTGTTGTTGACATGCATGTATAATCTCTATGTTCTGGGTACCTAGCTCTCCAAATATCTTGTAGATTCAAGTGTTTCATAAACATTTTAAGTATATTCGATTCTTTCCTAGAATTTTGAGTAGTTTTTCGGCTTCTCAGGGTTGTGGAACCTATCTGCTGGTGTTTGTGGTGCGATGTTGAAGTCTCCCCCAACTATGAGGGGCTGAGACGTGAACTGCACTATCTGTATCTGTAAGTCCCTCCAAAACATTTGTTTCTGCGTTTGGGGTCCATATATTCCTACCAATGTAAATGATAGTCCTTGCATCTCCAACTGTACCATAAGGTACCGTCCATTGGGGTCAATGAGTGTTTTAGTTATGGTGTATGTCAGGTTTCTCCTAAAAAGTATTGCTATGCCCCTAGCTCTGCTCTGCTCATATGTTGTATTAATCACCTCTCCTACCCACCCCTGTTTTAGCTTTTGATGTTCTACCCTGGAGAGATGTGTCTCTTCCAGAATGGCAATATCTGTTTTTTTTTTGCAATCTTAGGTATTGTAGGATAGATCTACGCTTCTGCGGCAATGTTATACCCCCTACATTCCAACTTACTATCCGTATATCATTAGCCATTTTGCTCTAGTGTGTAGGGTGTTTGGTGCTGTGGCATGTACCTCGTCTGAGTATAGGCATTGGGGACTTGTTTATCCGTGAACCAGCTTCTTCTTCTGCGATCTCAGAGAGAGAGGAGGGGCACCTGGAACTTAAGTAAGAGAGCGCGCATTAGCACAACAATAATAAACAAAAAATACACAAAACAATTTAATCTAACCTGCAAATATTTTCTACAACTATTGACTGGATGGGTCGTCCTTTGGGTCGTCCTTTGCTGTCTGGACTCGCCCGTCTCTAGCAATTCTGTACCAGACCTCCATATATATGTTTGTGAGGGGTCCAATCTAGAAAAGGCTGTTCTAAATATTGTCTGAGGCTAGAAGTATACATCTAACTATGGCAGTATTAGACCCCCTCCTTTCAAGACATTGTTTCCCCTCTCCCTTCACCTGAATAAATACAAAGGGTGGTTAGTTCCCTCTTTGATTATATAGTAAGGCAACAATTATGCTAAAGTGGAAAGTGGCTCTCAATTGTCCTTTTCTTTATCCATTCCCTCTCGTCTCAGGTAGTTTTTAAGTTGTTTAGGATCTTCAAAGAATTTGATGCCTTGCTCAGTTTGCAATTTAAGTTTTGCTGGAAACAAAAGTGAGACTGAGCGTCCAGCTTCTAGTAGTGATTTACAGTACGGTGAGAATTCTTGGCGTCTCCTTGAAATCTCTGCTGAATAGTCTTGGAATATCAAGATCCTCTGTCCTTCATAAAGCACATGGGAATGTTTTGGCGGAATGCTCTGAGGAATATATAGAAAATGAATTCAGCATCAGTCTATGTAGGGGTGCACGTACCAAGGTCCTGCCCCAGACCTCAAATAGACATCAAATCCACAAAAACAACAGCACCATCCAATGAGTATAATAAAAATCTTATTTATTGGGACATAACCAAAAACACAGCAACACGACGTTTCGGTCAAATGACCTTAATCATGTGTTATGAGGAGGTCTGAGGAGCGATATCTTATCTCTAAAGTTGAGGTACTTGATCATAACTTGTCGAGGTCCTTTTGCATTGCGTTTGTCTTGGCTCACATTGCCCACTCTATGAGCCCTTTCAGCTATGCATGGGATTTCATCTGTGTTTAGCTTCAATAAAGCAGGCAGGGTGCGTTCTGCAAAAACTTATAGTTCTGAGCTGGGGACATTCTCTGGCAGGCCAACAACCCGCAAATTGTTGCGCCGAGATCGATATTCCAGGTCATCTATCTTGTCAGCCAGCAGCTTATTTTGGGCTTCTAGAGACGTTACCTTTGTTGATGTTTCTCGTTGTCTTATCTCCTCATCGCTCACTCTTTGCTCTATATGCTGAAGTCTAGATGGAAAGCTTTTAAACTCTGATGATTGAGAGTCTAGGCCTGTCTGTAGCTGCTCCATCTTTGGGAGGAAAAATGCTGAAATTTGTGTGACAATTGGGTGAAACTCTTGCAAATGCGTTTCAGTTGTTTCCACTGAGATGTGATCTGCCACCTGCATATCTGCTGTTTTGTCTTGCGTTCCTGATTCTTTTGCCTATTCGCCATCTTGCCAGTAGTCTTTGCAAAAAAAGAATAATACTTCTGCATACACGTGTTGGAGGGTGCTGTCTCTCTCTTATCAAAGATCAAATAAAGTGCAGCAGAGCAATTGGGGTTATAGGCTGTTAGATAAAGTTCCCAAGAAATAGTTCACTTTTGGTTATAATTAAATAAGGAGATTAGGAGGGGAGACCCCTGTAAGGTTTGCTGGAAGTCCGGTACATACTCTTATTTTCAGCTATCCATATTATGTGATGGTTTTATCCGTTAGCCTGAATCTCAAAAGAGACTCAATTATGCTCATTCAGGGCTAAACTTGGTTAGGTTTGAGATATGTTGCAGTGCTGAACCCTGATATACTCTCTCCCTCCACCTCACCATTAGTGATGTCGCGAACCTAAAATTTTCGGTTCGCGAACGGCGGACTCAAACTTCCGGTATTGTTCGCGAACCCGCGAACCGCACGAACCGCCATTGAATTCAATAGGCAGGCGAACTTTAAAACCTACAAGGACTCTTTCTGGCCACAATAGTGATGGAAAAGTTGTTTCAAGTGTAGTAACACCTGGACTGTCGCATGCTGGAGGGGGATCCCTGGCAAAACTCCCATGGAAAATTACATAGTTTATGCAGAGTCTGCTTTTAAGCCATAATGGGCCTAAATCAACTAACATTCCCAAAGTGGCTGTCTCAAAACATCCCGGACAGAAGATAGATTGATAGATAGGATAGATAGATAGATATACATAGATTGATAGTTAGATAGAATCGATAGAAGAGAAATAGATAGATTTGTTAGATATATAATTACCCTAATAAAGTCTAATAATTAAACATGCGTTCTTGGACCCAACTAGGTTGTGTTAAGTAGTACTGTTCTTCGCACTTTCAGTCCTGTAACTCCCCCTATTGGTGGAGGTCTATATGGCGGTTATGATTACCCTGACAAAGTATAACAACAAGACACACGGTCTGGGACCCATGGTAATTTTGTTGTGTTAAGTAAAATTTTTCTTATCACTTGAATCCCTCTTACCCCCCTTTTGTTGGAGCTCTATATGGCCTGCATGATTAGCCTGACAAAGTATAGTAATAAAACATCTGGTCTTGGACCCATGGTAATTAGGTTGTGTTTAAGTAGTACTATTCTTATAACTGTATTCCCTGTTACTCCCCCTATCAAGGGAGGTCTATATGGCCTGCATGATTACCCTGACAAAGTATAACATCAAGACACACGGTGTTGGACCCATGATAACTAGCTTGTGTTAATTAGTACTTTTCTTAACACTTTAATCGCTGTTCCCCCCCCTATCGGGGGTGTTCTATATGGCCTGCCTGATTACCCTGAAAAAATATAATAATAAGACATGCGGTCTGGTACCCATTTTAACTAGGTTGTGTTTTAAGTACTACCATTCTTAGCACTTTAATCTCTGTAACTCCCCCTATTTGGTGAGGTCTATATGGCCTGGATGATTACCCATACAAAATATAATAATAAGACATCTGCTCTTGGTCTGCGACCCATGGTAACTATGTTGTGTTAATTAGTAATGTCCTTCGCATTTTAATAGCTGTTACTCATACTCACCCTATCGGTGGAGGTCTATATGGCCTGCATGATTACCCTTACAAAATATAATAACCAAACATATGCTCTGGGACCCATGGTAAGTAGGTTGTGTTAAGTAGTACTGTTCTTTGCAGTTTAATACCTGTTACAACACCAAATGGTGGCAGGTCTATCTGGCCTTCATGATTAGCTGCACCCAAACCCCAAAAAAAGGCGAGTGGTCTTAGACTAACACCCATGGCTAACTCGGTTGTTTCAATTAGTACTATTCTTAGCACTTTCATCCCTGTTACGGGCGGTCTACATGGCCATCATGATTAGCCGAACAAAATACTACAATCCAACCTTTGCTCAGTCTTCATAGACCCTTCATTGTCTGTATTTTGATAGTACAGTTCTTATTATTTTTATAGCTGATACAACACCGAATGGTGGCAGCTCTATATGGCCTGCATGATTAGCCGCACCCAATACAAAAATAAATCCAAGCGGTCTTGGATTAACACCCATGGCTAACTCTGTTGTTTCAAGTAGTACTATTCTTAGCACTTTCATCTCATCATCCCTGTTACTTCCAGGACTCTCGGTGGTGGTCTACATGGCCATCATGATTAGCCTAACCAAATACTACAATCCAACCTTGGCTCAGTCTTCCTAAGGCCCTTCATTGGCTGTATTTTGGTAGTACTGTTCTTATTAGTTTAATACCTGATACAACACTGAATGGTGGCAGCTCTATATGGCCTGCATGAATAGCCGCACCCAAAGCCAAAAAAAAGTCAAGCGGTCTTGCACTAACACCCATGGCTAACTCTGTTGTTTCAAGTTCTACTATTCTTCGCTCTTTCATCTCATCCCTGTTACTTCCAGGACTCTCAGTGGTGGTGGTCTACATGGCCATCATAATTACCCTCACCAAAATATAACAACAATACGTGCTTGCAGGGAACCATGGTAAGCTTACTTCCTTTCGCAAAATCGAGTATAACAGTTGCAGGCAGAGGTTCTGACCCTGCATTATGGCTGCACCTCTCCCTAAAAGAGGCATGCGTTACAGAGTCTGTGGGCATGTATGCAAAGAGCTGGCCTGCCTAAAAAGAGGAGCAAGGCTGTACAGGTTGTTCTCCTTCAGCCGTTTTATACGCTGTCCCACGGCCACGACCCTCAACAACCACAACAGAATGAAACACCACATATGCCATCCTTTTGAACAACAGAGTACAGGTATGGCATTGATTTTAGTTACACGGCGATATTTATTATGAACCGTGAAATTGAAAACAAAAACATGATTGGACACCAAGTACAGTACAGGTCGTTCTCCTTCGGCCTTTTTAGAATAGTGTTCCGGACCCCCAACAAAAACAACAGCAGGAAAGAGGACATATGGCATCCTTTTGAACAATAGATGACAGGTAAGGCATAGATTTTAGAAAGCCATAGATAATTTTTTTGCAACTGTGAAATAAAAAAAAACATTGATTGGACACCCAGCACACTTCTTTATCCTTAGGCCTTTTTATAAGAGGCTCCCGGAGCCTCAACTGAAACAACAGCATGAAAGAGGACATATGGCATCCTTGCGAACAATTGATTACAGTTAAGGCATTGATTTTAGAATCCCAGAGATCATTTATATGACCCGGGAAATAGAAAAAAACATTGATTGGACACCCAGTACACTTCTTTATCCTTAGGCCTTTTTATAAGAGGCTCCCGGAGCCTCAACAGAAAAAACATTATGAAAGAGGACATATGTCATCCTTTTGAATAATAGATTACAGGAAAGGCATTGATTTTAGAATCCCAGAGATCATTTATATGACCCGGGAAATAGAAAAAAACATTGATTAGACACCCAGTACACTTATTTATCCTCAGGCCTTTTGAATAAGAGGGTCCCGGAGCCTCAACCGAAACAACAGCATGAAAGAGGACATATGTCATCCTTTTGAATAATAGATTACAGGAAAGGCATTGATTTTAGAAACCCACAGATCATTATTTGCAACCGGGAAATAGAAAAAAACATTGTTTAGACACCCAGTACACTTATTTATCCTTAGGCCTTTTTAATAAGAGGGTTCCGGAGCCTCAACCGAAACAAAAGCATAAAAGAGGACACATGTCATCCTTTTGAATAATAGATTACAGGAAAGGCATTGATTTTAGAAACCCACAGATCATTATTTGCAACCAGGAAATAGAAAAAAACATTGATTAGACACCCAGTACACTTATTTATCCTCAGGCCTTTTTAATAAGAGGGTCCCGGAGCCTCAACCGAAACAACAGCATGAAAGAGGACATATGTCATCCTTTTGAATAATAGATTACAGGAAAGGCATTGATTTTAGAATCCCAGAGATCATTTATATGACCCGGGAAATAGAAAAAAACATTGATTAGACACCCAGTACACTTATTTATTCTTAGGCCTTTTTAATAAGAGGGTCCCGGAGCCTCAACCGAAACAACAGCATGAAAGAGGACATATGTCATCCTTTTGAATAATAGATTACAGGAAAGGCATTGATTTTAGAAACCCACAGATCATTATTTGCAACCGGGAAATAGAAAAAAACATTGTTTAGACACCCAGTACACTTATTTATCCTTAGGCCTTTTTAATAAGAGGGTCCCGGAGCCTCAACCGAAACAACAGCATGAAAGAGGACATATGTCATCCTTTTGAATAATAGATTACAGGAAAGGCATTGATTTTAGAAACCCACAGATCATTATTTGCAACCGGGAAATAGAAAAAAACATTGATTAGACACCCAGTACACTTATTTATCCTCAGGCCTTTTTAATAAGAGGGTCCCGGAGCCTCAACCGAAACAACAGCATGAAAGAGGACATATGTCATCCTTTTGAATAATAGATTACAGGAAAGGCATTGATTTTAGAATCCCAGAGATCATTTATATGACCCGGGAAATAGAAAAAAACATTGATTAGACACCCAGTACACTTATTTATTCTTAGGCCTTTTTAATAAGAGGGTTCCGGAGCCTCAACCGAAACAACAGCATGAAAGAGGACATATGTCATCCTTTTGAATAATAGATTACAGGAAAGGCATTGATTTTAGAATCCCAGAGATCATTTATATGACCCGGGAAATAGAAAAAAACATTGATTAGACACCCGGTACACTTATTTATCCTCAGGCCTTTTGAATAAGAGGGTCCCGGAGCCTCAACCGAAACAACAGCATGAAAGAGGACATATGTCATCCTTTTGAATAATAGATTACAGGAAAGGCATTGATTTTAGAAACCCACAGATCATTATTTGCAACCGGGAAATAGAAAAAAACATTGTTTAGACACCCAGTACACTTATTTATCCTTAGGCCTTTTTAATAAGAGGGTCCCGGAGCCTCAACCGAAACAACAGCATGAAAGAGGACATATGTCATCCTTTTGAATAATAGATTACAGGAAAGGCATTGATTTTAGAAACCCACAGATCATTATTTGCAACCGGGAAATAGAAAAAAACATTGATTAGACACCCAGTACACTTATTTATCCTTAGGCCTTTTTAATAAGAGGCTTCAGGACCCTCAACAAAACCAGCAGCAGGAAAGAGGACATATGTCATCCTTTTGAATAATAGATTACAGGAAAGGCATTGATTTTAGAAACCCACAGATCATTATTTGCAACCGGGAAATAGAAAAAAAAACATTGATTAGACACCCAGTACACTTATTTATCCTCAGGCCTTTTTAATAAGAGGGTCCCGGAGCCTCAACCGAAACAACAGCATGAAAGAGGACATATGTCATCCTTTTGAATAATAGATTACAGGAAAGGCATTGATTTTAGAATCCCAGAGATCATTTATATGACCCGGGAAATAGAAAAAAAACATTGATTAGACACCCAGTACACTTATTTATTCTTAGGCCTTTTTAATAAGAGGGTCCCGGAGCCTCAACCGAAACAACAGCATGAAAGAGGACATATGTCATCCTTTTGAATAATAGATTACAGGAAAGGCATTGATTTTAGAATCCCAGAGATCATTTATATGACCCGGGAAATAGAAAAAAACATTGATTAGACACCCAGTACACTTATTTATCCTCAGGCCTTTTTAATAAGAGGGTCCCGGAGCCTCAACGGAAACAACAGCATGAAAGAGGACATATGTCATCCTTTTGAATAATAGATTACAGGAAAGGCATTGATTTTAGAAACCCACAGATCATTATTTGCAACCGGGAAATAGAAAAAAACATTGTTTAGACGCCCAGTACACTTATTTATCCTTAGGCCTTTTTAATAAGAGGGTCCCGGAGCCTCAACCGAAACAACAGCATGAAAGAGGACATATGTCATCCTTTTGAATAATAGATTACAGGAAAGGCATTGATTTTAGAATCCCAGAGATCATTTATATGATCCGGGAAATAGAAAAAAACATTGATTAGACACCCAGTACACTTATTTATCCTCAGGCCTTTTTAATAAGAGGGTCCCAGAGCCTCAACCGAAACAACAGCATGAAAGAGGACATATGTCATCCTTTTGAATAATAGATTACAGGAAAGGCATTGATTTTAGAAACCCACAGATCATTATTTGCAACCGGTATATAGAAAAAAAAATTGATTAGACACCCAGTACACTTATTTATCCTCAGGCCTTTTTAATAAGAGGGTCCCGGAGCCTCAACCGAAACAACAGCATGAAAGAGGACATATGTCATCCTTTTGAATAATAAATTACAGGAAAGGCATTGGTTTTAGAATCCCAGAGATCATTTATATGACCCGGGAAATAGAAAAAAACATTGATTAGACACCCAGTACACTTATTTATCCTCAGGCCTTTTTAATAAGAGGGTCCTGGAGCCTCAACCGAAACAACAGCATAAAAGAGGACATATGTCATCCTTTTGAATAATAGATTACAGGAAAGGCATTGATTTTAGAAACACTGAGATAATTAGTTGCAACCGGGAAATCAAAAAAAACATTGAACAGACACCCAGTACACTTCATTATCCATAGGCCTTTTCAGCAGAGGCTCCAGGACCCTCAACAAAAACAAGAGCAGGGAGCTGGGCATAGGAGTACAATGGAGTGTGACAATAATAATGTGAAGGGGAAGATTGCGGAGTTGTGGCATTTTAATTTTGTTATCGTGGGAAGTACTTGCAATGACCTTGCTCTGGTGAATCCATATTGCAAATGTGTTTTTTAAGGCACTGTTTGTCTATTTTTTGAATATCAGCATTTGGTAATTGAAGCTCAACTTAAGGCTGGTGAGAACCGACCTTTCTTCTGGCTGTTTGCAAATGTTGTGGCTCTGGACAAACATGTGAATAAGGGGCCATCAGCCATATTCTGCACGCAACCCCTTTGATGATTGACGATAAACATGTGTCACCTGCAATCAGAGCCCGTTACTTCTGTCTAAATCATCTTCCTGGTATGGACAGGCCACTGTTTCACACAGCAAGTCCGAAGCTTGAACTACAAGATTGTCTTGAGTATGGTAGGAAACCAAAGTTTATTTAATTCTGTACTATCACCACAAAAGCTGAACTTCTTGAACCAAGGAAAATGCAAGCAATTTCATGTGCTTATGGATGACAAGGACGTCCTGTCCTGTGGTGCACAGAGATGGAGAGGATTTTGGGCCTCCCTGTACACTACCCAGATGTCTCCAACATCACCAGAAACACAAGACAGCGACTCTTGGGAAGTTCCTGGAGTGTTCCGGTAGCCATCTCTTTGCGCCCCGAAAGGAATACTTTATCAGTGTTTTTGTATACATCCGACAACAGCTTCGGAGACTGTGGTGACGCACATGTTATTTACTGTTGTTCCAGCTGTGGCAATATCAATTGGCATTAAAAAGGTAAGATTTGGGGGGGCGGAGCCTATAGCTGTTGCGGTAGGACGTGTGTTTGAAGAGCTCCAGGTCTTACAATTTACTTTGGAGTTAGTTTTCAACCTTAATTTAATTTTCTTTTTGGGATTCATAGTCACACTTTCTGGGGCTATCCAAGAGGAGCCTGGAGATACCTTACTCATATCGGCTTACCTATGTTCCTCAGCTGACTGCGTTACAGCTAGCCGCGACACTGAAAGGCCTCTCTAGCCTGATAGTGCTGTCAAAGCTGCCGCCAATATCTCCCCCCAGGACCCTGGGTTATCAAACCAGTTCTATAGTAACTGGACAACTCGTTAATCACAATTATTGACAAAGAGAAGGAAAAGCACTAGTCACCCCTTATATCAACGGGTACGTAGACCTGTTTTTTGCCTTTCCAATATGGCGCCGGACACCCCTGAATGAAAAAAAAAGGTAAGATTTGGACTAGTGACGCACATTTTATGCACGCTGTGGCAATTGCAATTTGCATTAAAAAGAATCTGCTAACAACCACTACCTACGACCACACCTGACTCCTGAAGTCATGCTTCAGTTATTAACTCATGTTAAATTAATTTTTTTTTTTTTTTATTATGCTCAGCAGATTCAAAACATACCATTCTTCTAGTCATATCACACGACATGTCAAAATGCTGCATGGAAAATGGCAGTGTGCAAAGTCATAATCTTAGTGAACCTATAAGTGCATTACATTTTCTAAAATAAACAAAAATACAGAGAAAAAAAAAAAAAAGGAAAGAGGACATATGGCATCCTTTTGAACAATAGATTACATTTAAGGCATTGATTTGAGAAACCCAGAGATAATTTGTTGCAACCGGGGAATCTAAAAAAACCTTGATTAGACACCCAGTACACTTATTTATCCTTAGGCCTTATTAGCAGAGGCTCCAGGACCCTCAACAAAACCAGCAGTAGGAAAGAGGACATATGGCATCCTTTTGAAAAATAGATTTCTGGAAAGGCATTGATTTTAGAAACCCGGGGATAATTTGTTTCAACCGGGAAATCTAAAAAAACATTGATTAGACACCCAGTACACATATTTATCCTTAGACCTTTTTAGCAGAGGCTCCAGGACCCTCCACAAAACCAGCAGCATGAAAGAGGACATATGGCATCCTTTTGAAAATTAGATTACAGGAAAGGCATTGATTTTAGAAACACAGAGATCATTAGTTGCAACCGTGAAATCTAAAAAAACATAGATTATACACCCAGTACACTTCTTTATCCTTAGGCCTTTTTATAAGAGGCTCCCGGAGCCTCAACAGAAACAACAGCATGAAAGAGGACATATGGCATCCTTGTGACTAATAGATTACAGGAAAGGCATTGATTTTAGAAACCCGGGGATAATTTGTTGCAACCGTGAAATCTAAAAAAAGATTGATTAGACACCCAGTACACTTATTTATCCTTAGGCCTTTTTAGCAGAGGCTCCAGGACCCTCCACAAAACCAGCAGCATGAAAGAGGACATATGGCATCCTTTTGAAAATTAGATTACAGGAAAGGCATTGATTTTAGAAACACAGAGATCATTAGTTGCAACCATGAAATCTAAAAAAAATTAGATTATACACCCAGTACACTTCTTTATCCTTAGGCCTTTTTATAAGAGGCTCCCGGTCGGAGCCTCAACAGAAACAACAGCATGAAAGAGGACATATGGCATCCTTGTGAATAATCGATTACAGGAAAGGCATTGATTTTAGAAACCCGGGGATAATTTGTTGCAACCGTGAAATCTAAAAAAACATTGATTAGACACCCAGTACACTTATTTATCCTTAGGCCTTTTTTTAGCAGAGGCTCCAGGACCCTCAACAAAACCAGCAGCAGGAAAGAGGACATATGGCATCCTTTTGAAAATTAGATTACAGGAAAGGCATTGATTTTAGAAACCCGGAGATAATTTGTTGCAACCGGGAATTTGAATCAAACAAATGATTCGATGGACACCCAGTACACTTCTTTCTCCTTCGGCCTTTTTATAAGAGGGTCCAGGACCCTCAAAAAAAACACCAGCATTAAAGAGGACGTATGGCATCCTTTTGAACAATAGAGTACAGGTACAGCATTGATTTTACAAACCCAGAGATAATTTTGGTCAAATGTGAAATAGAAAAAAAATTGAGTGGACACCGAGTACACCTCTTTCTCCTTAGGCCTTTTTATAAGAGGGTCCAGGACCCTCAAACAAAATACCAGCAGGAAAGAGAACATATGGCATCCTTTTGAACAATAGAGTACTGGTATGGCATTGATTTTAGAAACCCACAGATAATTGTTTGTAAAAGTGAAATAGCCCCAAAAACCATGCTTGGACTCCCACTCCAGGTCGTTCTCCTTCAGCTTTTTTATAAGAGGGTCCAGCACCCTCAACAGAAACAACTGCAGGAAACACCACCACATATGCCATCCTTTTGCACAAGCGAGTACAGGTATGGCATCCATTTTAGAAATTCAGAGATAATTGAGACGAACCAGGAACATTTTTCTAAAAATTTGATGGGGCACCCATTACAGGTCGTTCTCCTTCAGCCTTTTTATACCATGGGCCACGACCCGCAACAGGCACAACAGCATGAAACACCACATATGCCACCCTTTTGCACAATAGAGTACAGGTATGGCATAGATGGAACACAGAGATAATTTAGAGCAACCAAGAGATGGATAAAGATGCTTGGTTGGTCCTCCTCCTTCAAATTTGTGGCATTTTGCGTTCAATTTAATGGTCTACCAGATATGAGTGGTTTGCTAAGTTGTACAATTCGTAACAGTTTAATCACTAGTGTTATGTGCCTTATTTTTTTTTATTTGAGTTTTGTACCCACAGAGCTGCAGCAGAGGCCAGAAAAATTAGGAATGTACAAATGACTGAAAAAATTGGGTATTGTTGTAGCAACTGCTGTAGCAGCGGCCAGAAAAATTGATGTTTGTAAAACATTTATAAAGTACCCTAAAAGCTTGTGGCTTGAACACTAGTTGTTGGCGGATAAGTCAAGCAAGTCCTCCGGCTTTATAACAAAAAAAAAAGGCCAGCCTGTGTACCAGTTGTAGCCCAAGCCAGCTCATCTCATCATCAGGCCTTTTTTATTCAAATGTATCGCCCAATGTCAGTCCCTTCGGGATCCAGCCCTCATTGATTTTTATAAAAGTGAGATAGTCAAGGCTTTTTTCACCTAGGCGACTTCTCTTCTCAGTGACAAAACCTCCTGCTGCACTGAAAGTCCTTTCAGACAGGACACTTGAAGCGGGGCAGGCCAGAAGTTCCATTGCAAATTGGGATAGCTCAGGCCACAAGTCCAGCCTGCACACCCAGTAGTCAAGGGGTCCATCGCTCCTGAGAGTGTCGAGATCCGCAGTTAAAGCTAGGTAGTCTGCTACCTGTCGGTTGAGTCTTTCTCTAAGGCTGGATCCCGAAAGGCTCTGATGGTGCATGGGAGTTAAAAAGGTACGCATGTCCTCCATCAACAAGACGTCAGGAAAGCGTCCGGTCCTTGCCGCCGTGGTCGTGGGAGGAGGAGGAGGATTAATTTCATCTCTTCCCCTGTTACATTCCCGTGGTGCTGTGACATCACCCTTATACGCTGTGTAAAGCATAGTTTTTAATTTATTATGAAAATGCTCCATCCTTTCCGACTCCATCTGGAATTTGGTAACATTTCAGGCACTTTATGCTTATACCGGGGGTCGAGGAGCATGGACACCCAGTACAGGTCGTTCTCCTTCAGCTTTTTTATACGAGGGTCCCTCAACAGGCACGACAGCATGAAAGAACCCATTTGAACAAGGTTGGATGCCGAGCTAATCATGTCCCGTTCCTCGTCCTCACTGATCTCACTGAGGGTATCTTCTTCCCCCCAGCCACATACAACACCACGGGTACCAGAGAGGTGACAACGAGCACCCTGGGATGCCTGTTGTGCTCGGTCTTCCTCCTCCTCCTCCTCCTCCTCAAAGCCACATTCCTCCTCTGACTCCTCTTCCTCACAATCCTCTTCCTGCGTTGCCGCAGGTCCAGCAAGCGATGCTGATAAGGCTGTTTGTGGGGGTGATGGACACCACAACTCTTCCTCTTCACGCTCATCTACTGCCTGATCCAGCACTCTTCGCAGGGCACGCTCCAGGAAGAAAACAAATGGTATGATGTCGCTGATGGTGCCTTCGGTGCGACTGACAAGGTTTGTCACCTCCTCAAAAGGACGCATGAGCCTACAGGCATTGCGCATGAGCGTTCAGTAATTTGGCAAAAATATCCCCAGCTCCCCAGAGGCTGTCCTAGCACCCCGGTCATACAAATACTCATTAACAGCTTTTTCTTGTTGGAGCAGGCGGTCAAACATTAGGAGTGTTGAATTCCACCATGTCGGGCTGTCGCAAATCAAGCGCCTCACTGGCAGGTTGTTTCGACGCTGGATATCGGACAAGTGCGCCATGGCCGTGTAGGAACGCCTGAAATGGCCACACACCTTCCTGGCCTGCTTCAGGACGTCCTGTAAGCCTGGGTACTTATGGACAAATCGTTGTACAATTAGATTACACACATGTGCCATGCACGGCACATGTGTCAACTTGCCCAATTTCAATGCCGCCACCAAATTACTTCCATTGTCAGAAACAACCTTGCCAATCTCCAGTTGGTGCGGAGTCAGCCACTGATCCACCTGTGCGTTCAGGGTGGTCAGGAGTGCTGGTGCGGTGTGACTCTCCGCTTTCAGGCAAGTCAACCCCAAGATGGCGTGACACTGCCGTACCCGGGATGTAGCATAGTACCTGGGGAGCTGGGGGGGTGCCATAGATGTGGAGCAAGACGCAGAAGTTGAAGAGGACTCAGCCGAGGAAGAGGTTATGGAAGAGGATGGAGTAGGAGGAGTAGAGGAGGTAGCAGCAGGCCTGCCTGCAAGTCGTGGCGGTGTCACCAACTCTTCTGCAGAGCCACGCATTCCATGCTTGTCAGAAGTCAGCAGGTTTACCCAATGCACAGTGTAGGTGATATACCTGCCCTGACTATGCTTTGCAGACCAGCTATCCGTGGTCATATGGACCCTTGCCCCAACGCTGTGTGCCAGACATGCCATAACTTCCTTTCTCACAACAGAGTACAGGTTTGGGATTGCCTTTTGTAAAATGAAATTTCTGCCAGGTACCTTCCACTGCGGTGTCCCAATAGATACAAATTTTTTGAAAGCATCAGACTCCACCAGCTTGTATGGTAAAAGCTGGCGGGCTAAGAGTTCAGACAAGCCAGCTGTCAGACGCCGGGCAAGGGGGTGACTTTGAGAAATTGGCTTCTTACGCTCAAACATGTCCTTGACAGACACCTGACTGTGGGCAGATGACCAGGAACTGCTACGTAAGAGAGACTGAGTGGAGGATGGTTGAGAGGGGGCAAGGAGGACAGCACTGGTTGACGTGGCTGAAGATGCTGGAGCAGGAGGAGGAGGGCGGCTTTCACTTTGTGTGCTTCGCAAAGCAGTTGTACCTAGGTGGCTGTTGGACTTCCCACGACTCAGTTTCTTTTGGCACAGGTTGCAAATGGCATCGCTGTTGTCAGAGGCAGACACACAAAAAAAATGCCACACTGCTGAGCTCTGCGATGACGGCATTCTGGTGGTGGCAACAGCATGCGTTGACGGGCATCGGCGTGCTGTCTGGCTGACCCCTGGTGACGATGCATGCTGTCTGACTGTGCCACTAGCTCCTTGAGACGACCTCCCCATGCTTCCAAATCGTCTCCTCCTCCTCTCTGTCTCCCCATCTGAACTTTCCCCCTCTTCTTCTTCTCTTCTAGCAGGCACCCACGTGACATCCACCGACACATCATCATCAACCGCTTCACTTGTATCTGAAACATCAAGAAAGGAAGCAGCAGCGGGTACAACATCATCATCATCATCACACCGTACCTCCATGTCGGTAATGCTGCCTGACTGAGACTGATCACTATTATCTACATCCTCTGTCAATGATGGTTGCGCTTCACTCATTTCTTCAAAATGATGTGTCAATAACTCCTGTGACAGATCAAGTGAAGCGGCTGTGGTGCTAGTGTTGGTGGTGGCGACAGGCGGGGGAGTGTCACTGGTCACTTGAGACCTGCCCAAAGCACAGCTGGACGTAGATGGTGCGTCAAGGTTAGGAGGACTAGCAGCGGAAGCTGAAGAAGATTGGGTGTCCTGTGTTAGCCATTCAACTAGGTCCTCCTCAGAAGTTTTTGCGCCCCCCCTGGCACCCGGCGTCTGAACAATGTGCATATTTGTAGGGTCTAAAGGAATCACAGCACCACGACCACGAACACGGAACCTGCGGGGTGGCCTGCCTCTGCCTGTCATTTTTTTTAAAATGGACACTAACAATACTATTACACCAATTGAGTGGTGGCACTGTGAAAGTGGGCACAGTATACGCTGTGAGACTGACAACAACAAAAAAGACAGATGTTTTAAAAATCACAAATTGTTAATTTTTTTAAATATTACAAGTACTGTGACAACAAATATGATTGTTTGGCACTAGTTGGCAAATGGGCCTGTCTGGCACACACGCTGGGAGAAAGGAAACTGCAATTCAATGGCACTAGGAGACTGAAGAATCACAGTCAAAACAGTTATGATTAACAGAAATTCCAATCCTGTTACAATAAATATGATTGGTGGCACTAATTGGCTAGTTGGGACTGGCACACAGGCAGGCAGGCAGGCAGGAGTAAAATGCAATTCAAGGAGGGCACTAGTAGACTGCAGATTGACAGTCAAAACAGTGATGATTGACAAATTTTGCAATACTGTTAAAAGAAATATGATTGCTGGCACTAATTGGATAGTTGGGCCTGGCACACAGGCTGGCAGGCAGTAGAAAAGTGCAATTCAATGGCATCAGCAAACTGAGGATTCACAACAACTATTACCAAAAATTTTAATTTTTAATTATTAAGAATACTGTCACAATAAATATGATTGGTGTAAATATTTTTCAAGTAGACCTGGCACACAGGCTTGGAAGGCAGTACAAAAGTGCAATTCCAGGGCACGAGCAAACTGAGGCTTAAGATCATCAACAATCAAGAATTTTTTAATTTTAATTAGTAACTATACTGTGACAACAATTATGATTGGTGTAAATAGTTGGCAAGACGGCCTGGCACAAAAGGCTGGCAGGCAGGAGGTAGATGCAATTCAAGGACACTAGGAGACTGATTACTGACAGTCAAAACAGTGATGATTGACAATTTTTGCAATACTGTTAAAATAAATATGATTGCTGGCAATAATTGGCTAGGTGGGCCTAGCACACAGCAGGCTGCAAGGCAGGAGGAAAGTGCAATTCAATGGCACCAGCAAACTGAGGATTCACAACAACTATTACCAAAAATTTTAATTTTTAATTATTAAGAATACTGTGACAACAAATATGATTGGTGTAAATATTTTTCAAGTAGGCCTGGCACACAGGCTTGGAAGGCAGTAGAAAAGTATAATTCTAGGGCACGAGCAAACTGAGGCTTAAGATCATCAACAATCAAGAATTTTTTAATTTTAATTAGTAACTGTACTGTGACAACAATTATGATTGGTGTAAATAGTTGGCAAGATGGCCTGGCACAAAAGGCTGGCAGGCAGGAGGTAAATGCAATTCAAGGACACTAGGAGACTGATTACTGACAGTCAAAACAGTGATGATTGACAATTTTTGCAATACTGTTAAAAGAAATATGATTGCTGGCAATAATTGGCTAGGTGGGCCGGGCACACAGCAGGCTGCAAGGCAGGAGGAAAGTGCAATTCACTGGCATCAGCAAACTGAGGATTCACAACAACTATTAACAAAAATTTTAATTTTTAATTACTAAGAATACTGTGACAACAAATATGATTGGTGTAAATATTTTTCAAGTAGGCCTGGCACACAGGCTTGGAAGGCAGTAGAAAAGTGCAATTCTAGGGCACGAGCAAACTGAGGATTAAGATCATCAACAATCAAGAATTTTTTCATTTTAATTAGTAACTATACTGTGACAAAAAATTATGATTGGTGTAAATAGTTGGCAAGACGGCCTGGCACAAAAGGCTGGCAGGCAGGAGGTAGATGCAATTCAAGGACACTAGGAGACTGATTACTGACAGTCAAAACAGTGATGATTGACAATTTTTGCAATACTGTTAAAAGAAATATGATTGCTGGCAACAATTCGCTAGGTGGGCCTGGCTCACAGCAGGCTGCAAGGCAGGAGGAAAGTGCAATTCAATGGCACCAGCAAACTGAGGATTCACAACAACTATTACCAAAAATTTTAATTTTTAATTATTAAGAATACTGTCACAACAAATATGATTGGTGAAAATATTTTTCAAGTAGGCCTGGCACACAGGCTTGGAAGGCAGTAGAAAAGTGCAATTCTAGGGCACGAGCAAACTGAGGATTAAGATCAACAATCAAGAATTTTTTAATTTTAATTAGTAACTATACTGTGACAACAATTATGATTGGTGTAAATAGTTGGCAAGACGGCCTGGCACAAAAGGCTGGCCGGCAGGAGGTAAATGCAATTCAAGGACACTAGGAGACTGATTACTGACAGTCAAAACAGTGATGATTGACAATTTTTGCAATACTGTTAAAAGAAATATGATTGCTGGCAATAATTGGCTAGGTGGGCCGGGCACACAGCAGGCTGCAAGGCAGGAGGAAAGTGCAATTCACTGGCACCAGCAAACTGAGGATTCACAACAACTATTAACAAAAATTTTAATTTTTAATTACTAAGAATACTGTGACAACAAATATGATTGGTGTAAATATTTTTCAAGTAGGCCTGGCACACAGGCTTGGAAGGCAGTAGAAAAGTGCAATTCTAGGGCACGAGCAAACTGAGGATTAAGATCATCAACAATCAAGAATTTTTTAATTTTAATTAGTAACTATACTGTGACAAAAAATTATGATTGGTGTAAATAGTTGGCAAGACGGCCTGGCACAAAAGGCTGGCAGGCAGGAGGTAGATGCAATTCAAGGACACTAGGAGACTGATTACTGACAGTCAAAACAGTGATGATTGACAATTTTTGCAATACTGTTAAAAGAAATATGATTGCTGGCAACAATTGGCTAGGTGGGCCTGGCTCACAGCAGGCTGCAAGGCAGGAGGAAAGTGCAATTCAATGGCACCAGCAAACTGAGGATTCACAACAACTATTACCAAAAATTTTAATTTTTAATTATTAAGAATACTGTGACAACAAATATGATTGGTGTAAATATTTTTCAAGTAGGCCTGGCACACAGGCTTGGAAGGCAGTAGAAAAGTGCAATTCTAGGGCACGAGCAAACTGAGGATTAAGATCAACAATCAAAATTTTTTTAATTTTAATTAGTAACTATACTGTCTGTGACAACAATTATGATTGGTGTAAATAGTTGGCTAGACGGCCTGGCACAAAAGGCTGGCAGTGGCAGGCAGGAGGCAAATGCAATTCAATGGCACTAGGAGACTGAATATTTGCAGTCCAAAAAATTATGATTTTTATTTTTTTATATACTGTTACAAGAATTATGATTGGTGCCACTAATTGGCTAGTTGGGCCTGGCACACAGGCTGGCAGATATGAGTCGTGGATGGTAGGTAGGGCAGCAATTTAACACAGTATGCTGTGTAAGTGACAAAAACACAGGCCTGATAGAAAATTAAGTTAGATTACACTAGCAAAATATTTTAAAATTTTAGATTTTAATATTAAAATTATGTTAAGAAGTGCAATGCACATATGACTCTATGAGTGGTCGCACTGGCTGGCTGCTACGTAGGGCAGCAATTAACAACAGTATGCTGTGTAAGTCAGATAGACAGTTAGACACAGGCCTGATAGAAAATACAATTAGATTACACTAGCATAATGATTTAAATACTTTTTTTTGGCAATTTAAAGAAAAAGGTTAAGCACATACATATGAGTCGTGGCTGATAGCCTTGGAAGGGCAGCTATTAAAAACAGTAGGCTCTGTAAGTCAGATACACACACGCCTGATAGAAAATACTATTAGATTACACTAGAAAAATGATTTAAATTATTTTTTGGGGGGGGAAATTAAAAAAAGGTTAAACACATATGAGTCATGGCTCATAGACTAGGGAGGGCAGCAAGTAAACACAGTAGGCTCTGTATGTCAGCAAAACACGCAGGCCGGATAGAAAATTATATTAGATTACACTATCAAACAAATTTAAACTTTTTTTTTTTATATTAAAATTAAGGTGAAGAAGAATAGATATGAGTGCTGGGTGGCTGCCTGGCACAGACCAATTAACCAAAAGACTGGAAAAAAATGAGGTATATTAATGCTGAGTGAGCCTGACAGACAGAGGCCTGATAGTAAATGTAATTAGATTACACTAGCAAAATATTTTTTTTTTTATTTTTTTTTATTTTTTTTTTAAATTTAAAATAATGTTATAAACGGATATTAACACTGGTGGCTGCTGGCTGGCACAGAGCAATGAACCAGAGTATATGCTGTGTGACACTGGCCTGATAGAAAATGAAAAAAAATTACACTAGTAAAATAATTAAATTTTTTGGTTAGTTAAATTTAAACTAATGTTGTTAGGGAGATATCAGTAGTGGCAGTAATCACAGCATATGCTGTGAGCCTTAAACACACAGCCTGAAAGCCAGGCAAATGCTAAGAAAAAAAAAACGAAAAAAAAACGGCACGAAATATAGCCCTAAAAAGGGCTTTTTGGGGTGCTGTGCTTGCAGCAGAGATGAGTGGAGTCCTTCTGGACTGTAAATACACTAGCCTAGCTATGTTTTTCCTATTAATGTCAGGAGCAAAAACACAACACGTCCTCTCATTAAGAAAGCAAGGTCGTTATGAGTCTAAAATGGCGGATTCTGAGTAGCTGGGAGGGTCTGTGAGGGAGTGTCTGATGTTGATTGGCTCTAATGTGTCAGGCGGCTGTGACATAAAGGGTCAAAGTTTCCTCAATGATGACACATAGGGGCGGATCGAACATCGCCATGTGTTCGCCCACAAACGCGAACAAGCTATGTTCGCTGTGAACCGTTCGCGGGCGAACAGTTCGGGACATCACTACTCACAATATACCAAGTAGTTTTCCTATACGATAATCCCACAGTCACAAATTTTGCCCCATCCAATGTATCTGGTATATATAATGCAGAATATTCCACACATTAAGTTAAAAGTGTAGGGGTGTGTTTAATTACACAGTAGTAGTTAGCCAGAAAAGAAATAGCAGGGCTTTATGATGTAGAAACAACTCAGAACCATTCACCTGTCTGCGCAGTTTAGCGCTTGTCCTGTGCAAATAAGTGTGAGCTGACTCGTGGGGGAAATGCCTGATGAATCCGGAATAGAGGGGAGGGAGCAGGGAAAGAGAAAAGAAGAAAATGGTTCAAGAAAGACTTGTTATGTCAGCTACTTAGCTCTGCCACTGCGATTGTCCAGGTATACTTGCTCTCAATGACTTGTCGTTAGGCCCAGCTTACTGCTTGCACTGATATGCTAGGATGCTGTGATGCTGTTCCGAGTCCGTGGTAAAATGGTGCCGTTTTCATGCCCTTCTCTCTTACGCTTTTTCTCTTCCGTGGCAAGAGCGATAGAGTGGCCCTCCGCGATGTGGTCCCACAAGATTCTGCTGCCCAGAGTGTAGTAAAGGCAGTCAGCTTGTAAGGGAAAGCCGCGGGAGCTTTATTTGAATTGCTTGCCCTTTTTGGTGCAGCACTCAGAAGAGCTCTTTTTTCTGCTACCATCCAGTAGCTCCGCCTCCCGGAAGTATCCTATCTTCTGTTTTTTAATTAGCACTTTCACTTTGTATTGACTAATATAAACTTGTGCAATATTCTTATACTATTGCCTCGGAGACATCGATGTATAAGGGCTAAGATGTACCTGTTGATTCTTTTTTTAATTTTCTCTTTATGTCGCAAGTCAAGATTCAGCGTTTTCAGTCTTACGCCCTGTGATATTTTGAGGATTTCTCCTATGTCTCGAATCCGTTCTGTTTGTTATATGCCTTTCTGTTTACTATTTGCTTCGCTTGTATAGCTAGCTGACGTCCCTTGTACCTCTCTCTCGGCTCTTCCTTCCGGCAGCTCTACATCCGATCATGGGAGCCCACCTTACTCCTCCTGGGTTGTGGGTCGCAGCTTCTCTATCTGCTTTACTTGTGCAGCTTGCTGACGTCCCTTGTGCCTCTCTCTCGACTCTGCCTTTCGGCAGCTCTACATCCGATCGTGGGAGCCCACCTGACTCCTCCTGGGTTGTGGGTCGCAGCTTCTGTAGCTGCGGCTCTGCCGCCTAGGTCACGGCTTTTTGGGGCTATTCTGAGTTCTCGCGGTCCTGTGAGGCTCCAACAGAGAGTCTCTCCCGCACACTCCTACGCCTAGCCTAACCGGAAGTCCACGGGAAATGAACTTTCAGCAAGCAGTCACCTATACAGAATTAATTTAATTTACTTTAGTTATGCATACTATATGCATTTAAAGGGACAGTAAAGTCAAAATGTAACTTTCATAATTTGGATAGAACTTGCAATTTTAAACAACTTTCCAGTTTACTTCTGTTTTCAAATTTGATTTGTTCTCTTGGTATCTTTTATTGAAGAGTAAAACTAGGTAGGCTCATAAGAGCTCAGGAGTGTGCACGTATCTTTAGTACTCTATGGCAGCAGTGTTTTGCAACATTGTATAACAAAGCTACAAATAATGTTGCAAAACTGCTGCCATAGAGTACTAAAGACACTCTTGAGCTCTTATGAGCTACCTAGTTTTACTTTTCAATAAAAGATACCAAGAGAACAAAGTAAATTGGATAACAGAAGTAAATTGGAAAGTTGTTTAAAATTGCATGCTCTATCTGAATCATGAAAGTAAAATTTTGACTTTACTGTCCCTTTAAGCACTGCATAGAGAAAACATCTATATACAATTTTTTGAAAGCATTTAAAACTATAAGTATTGTATAGAATGTTGTAAAATCAGTGTTCATCAGACCTCAATTCTCAAAAGGCAAATTATAGGAAAAGTAAGTTAAATAAATAATGTAAGTAAACGTTTTTTTTCATATGCATATGACTTAAAGGGCCATTAAACCCAAAAAACTTTCTTTCACAATTCAGATAGAGAATACAATTTTAAACAACATTCCAATTTACTTCTATTATCTAATTTGCTGCAATCTTTAGATATCCTTTGTTCAAGAAATAGCAATGCACATTGGTGAGCCAATCACATGAGGCATCTATGTGCAGCTACCAATCAGAAGCTACTGAACCTATCTAGATATACTTTTCAGGAAAGAATATCAAGAGAATTAAGCAAATTAGATAATTGAAGTAAATTAGAAAGTTGTTTAAAATGGTATTCTCTATCTAAATCATGAAAGAAAAAAATTGGGTTTAATGTCCCTTTAACAGAGAATATAATTTTGAGAATAATGTCCCTTTAAACAAACACGAAACCATTAGCTCAAATATAATTTTAATCGTAATTAAAAAAGTATTATGTGAACAGTCTCTCTGATTTTAATGAATTAGCTTTTTTTTTAGTCCCTGGTCTGGTTTATGTAGCTGAGTGCACATCTGTTTAACTTATAGGCAGGAGGGGATGTTCCAGTTGGAATATGAATAATTTACTTTTTGATTTAAATGATATACTCTACTGTGTTATGTTAGGCACAGACAGTTGTTTCGTGCAGTGTGACTATGAGATTAGCTCCTTTTTGTACAAGACTTTGTAGTGTTGGGTGGGTACTGGTACTGTATTAACTGGCTAGTGCAGTGGGAACAAGTAGCTCTGCAGCTTGCAGTGCAGAAAGTATGAAGGGTTGATTAGTGCAATGCTGGCAGAACAAGTGGGGTTCCAAAAGCTGTGAGACCTAATGTCCCAATCTGCTGCCCGTAGTGTTTCTCCCTCGTTGCCATGGAAACACTGTGCCCTGGGAGGCAGATCCTGAGCTCACTCTGCATACAGACCGCCATCAGCTGGGAGCCGGCACCCTGCAGAGAGGTAGGACATGTCACCTGGTGCTCACACACAACACACAGGTAGTAGTGATAGCCACATCAGATCTTGCCCACAGAGATAGACAGGGAAAAATCATACATGCAGCATTTTTTTATTTGGATGCAGATTTATTTCATCTATCCAGTTTCACTTAGAAGGAAGAAGCAGTTCCTCTCTCTGTAGACAATCACGCTCAGCCATCAGTTATTGCATTCAGAAGAAGTCTACGATAAGATGATTCTTTTTATAGCCAGTGAAAGGAAATCAGGCAACGTAATTTCATTCAATATCAGTGGAAAGTCACTGCATCTAGCACGAAACATAAACAATGTCACAGTGTATGTCCTCTAGGTTTTTGCTATCATGGTGCATGCTTGAAGTATCTTGTGCTTGATGGAATGTTGGCTGAGCAGCTGAGGAAAGACATTTATGTCGCCCTGGGGAAATATGTTTCTTATGGTTCTTTCAATATATTGGGGAAAAGCACTGAAGAAACACAGAACTGTTTGCCGTGTATATCACAGTTTAGCAGAAAATGTAACTAAAGTAAAATATTTGGCAGTGGTGTGTTAACATTTGCATATTGAGAAGATGCACTCAGGATTCAAACAATTTTCCAATGAGACAAATCTCTTAATTGCTGCATAATTACTTAGAACTGATTCACTATATTTCAAAGAGCTAGTTTGTGATCTGGTGATTCTGTTCCATATGATAACATAACCTTTGGCTAAAAGTGAGTTTTACTGAAGAGTCCTCCTAAAAATGTTAAGTAATACTAATTGTGTTTGTGCTTCTGTTATAACTAAATAATTAAACTTTCTCATCACTTGTACTTTAAAGCATGTAATTATTAATTATGCTAAATATCTTCCCAGTGTGCTCACATTCTCTTCAGCAACAAAGTAGTTAAAATAATAAATAATGCTGGGTGATGTTATGCACAGATATTATGTTATGATCCAATTGAATCAATGATTTAAAAATCACTGGATTAAAGGGACAGTAAAGTCAAAATTAAACTTTCATGATTCAAATAGAGTATTTTAATTTTAAACAACTTTCCAATCTACCTTTTTATCAAATTTGTTTTTTTTTTCTCTTGGTATCCTTTGTTGAAAAGTAGGCTTAGGAGCAACTATGCACATGAACACATCTGGTGATCCAATGGCAGAGGGCATATATGTGCAGCAGCAACCAATCACCAACTAGATCCCAGCAGCACATTGCTGCTTTTGAGCCTACCTAGATATGCTGTTCAACAAAAGATACCAAGAGAACATAGGTAACTTGATAATAGAGGTAAATTGGAAATGTGTTTAAAATATCATGCTCTGTCTGAATCATGAACGTTGAAGTGTAACTTTACTGTCTCTTTAAAGGGACATTCCAGTCAAAACTGGAATCCAGATGGATGCATTTCAGTTTTGAATAGAAGCATTTTTGTAATATTCATGCATTAGCAAACATGCTTCTATTAAAAGTTATAGCCGTTTCAAATGTGTATTTAAGTATGCAGTGTGCACCAGCATTTTAAACGCAGGACTTGCTCAGAGAGCCTACGGTGGTAATAATGGATGAATGCTGTTGTTTGCTAACACTGTTGGTGATGTTAAAACCTCTATTTTACTGTAACTTTTGTGAATAAATGATGAACTTTCATTTTTGAATTGGAGTCTGGACTGTCTCTAGCATTAACCTATGTATGCCAACTGGTAAAACTTCAATTTGTTAATTGCTGACATGATAGAAGCCCCACTGGTGCTCTGAGCAACTGCAGTATATAAAATGCTGGTGCACTGAGAATATCTAGCTATGCTTCACATGCACGTGCAGAGAAAAATGTTAACACTAAAACAATGATTACTTTAAGCAGAAGCATTTTTGCCAATACATGTATATTGCAAGAATGTTTCGATTCAAAGATGTAAATCATCTATGTGCATTTAGATTTTGACCAGAATGTCCCTTTAACTAAAATTTGCCAATAGGTTAGGTGTATAACATAAACAGGACTGTGGCATTAAGCAACTTTCTAACTTACCCCGATTTATCCATTTTTATTTGTTCTCTTGCTGTCTTTATTTGAAAAGCAGGAATGTAAAGCTTAGGAGCTGGCCCAATAAACAAGCGCTATCCAGGGTGCTGAACCTAAAATGGGCCGGCTCCTAAGCTTTACATTCCTGCTTTTCAAATAAAGATAAAAAAAAGTATAATAGGAGTAAATTAGAAAGTTGCTTAAAGGGACATTCCGGTCAAAATTGAAATGTACCTAGATGAATTACATATTTTAATAGAAACATATTTGTAATATACATGTATTGGCAAAAATGCTTCTAGTAAAAGTTATCGCTGTTTTAGTGTTAACATTTTTCTCTGCACGTGCATGTGAAGCATAGCTATATATTCTCAGTGCACCAGCATTTTAAATACTGAGGCTGTTTAGAGAGCCAATGACGGTTGTATCATGTCAGCATTTAACTAATTGAGTAATTACCAGATGGTAAAAACGCCTTAAAGGGACACTAAACCCATTTTTTACATCATGATTCAGATAGAGCATGCGATTTGAAGCAACTTTCTAATTTACTCCTATTATCAATTTTTCTTTGTTCTTTTGCTATCTTTATTTGAAAAAGAAGTCATCTAAGTTAAGGAGCCAGCCAAATTTTGGTTTAGAACCATGGACAACACTTGTTTATTGGTGCTGTCCAATCAGCAAGGACAACCCAGGTTGTGAACCAAAAATGGACTGGCTTCTAAACTTACATTCTTGCATTTCAAATAAAGATAGCAAGAGAATGAAGAAAAATTGACACTAGGAGTAAATTAGAAAGTTGCTTAAAATTGTATGCTCTATCTGAATCATGAAAGAAAAAAAAATTGAGTTTAGTGTCCTTTTAAAGGTAAACTCTATATGTTTATCTTTTATCTATCTACACAGTGTATAGTACAGCAATTAAAGGGGCATCTAGTGGTAAAATAAAATGCTACCGTTTGTTACAGCATTTCATTGTTGCATTCCTGGCCTTTGTTAACCTGTAAAGGTTTTAAAACATAGCTAAAGTGCCACTTAGAAATGTAGCTCTGTCCTGATCATGAATCAGCTGATGACCAGAGGCTACATATGTGCCACTGTTCTGGGAAAATGGCGAACTTGTGAAAACAGCGAACTACGTCACTTCCTGTGTCGTGGCATCAGCTGTTTCACAAATTTTGGCCTTAACGCGCATGCGTGCTAGCATCATTTATCACCTGGCTGCATACGTCACTAGAGCTGTGAAATTCCTGGACCCTTTCAAGAGTGCATGCGTGGGATTTTGAAATCGTTGTATCAGAAATGGTGCGCTCATGGAAAGCTGTTTCTTTCGCTCCTCAGCAATATTCGGAACTCCGCCCCCCACTGCAACTACTTGCATTCTTTTCCCTCCTCATAAATATCCATAATCCCTCTCTAAACCTGTGTCTCCATGCTCGTGCATGAGAAACAGCCCCTCCGCCACTCTGCTATCGCCACTGCTTCTTCTGCTGACACTCTCCTTTCAATGTCATTATGTTTCATACATCTCCAATGCATTGTGCTCTTTGTTAATCAACCAACACATTTACTGCTGCAAAAAAATGTTTAAAGAAACAGGTTGTAGCTGCAGTGGGGGGCTGAAAAAACAGCTTTCCATGAGGGCACCATTTTTAAAACAACAACGATTTCAAAATCTCACGCATGCGCTCTTGAAAGGGTCCAGGAATTTCACAGCTCTAGTTTCGTATGCAGCCAGGTATCTAATGTCGCTAGCACGCATGTGCATTACGGCCAAAATTTGTGATACAGCTGATGCCACGTCACAGGAAGTGACGTAGTTCGCTGTTTTCACAAGTTCACCATTTTCCCAGAACACCACCCCTTATTGTCAGACCCTTTGTGTTCTTCTTACAATGTGTTGTTGCATTTACATTGTTTTGAAGTCCAGGTACACACCATTAAAAAGCCCAGAGATAATGTATCTTAGCATTTTTGTTTTATGGTGAGCTAGAGACGGATACAAATGGGCTCCTGCACTGACAATAACTGTCAGTAACTAGCACTAGCAATAACTGTCTGAAATGCTGTAGGTCTTAATCCTGCAGTGTGCATTAAAGGGACATTGTACATGATTTTCTTTGCATAAATATTTTGTAGATGATCCATTTATATAGTTTTTGTAAAAATGTATAGTTTTGCTTATTTTTAAATACCATTGTGCTGATTTTTAAACTTCTAACCAAGCCCCAAAGTTTTAGATGTATACTGATGTATACATACTTCAGACTGCTTCTGTTTGTGTAATGGGTCTTTTCATATGCAGGGGAGGGGGAGGTTTTGCTGTCAGCCCCTTTTAGTGGTTGTTCCAGGCTAATCTTACCAACAGTGCTAATTTGGGAGCTTCTAAGTAAGTTTTTTTTTTTAAAGGTTTTATACTGGATTTTTATATCAGTATCTGTGCATATTTATTCTTTATAGTAGTGTCTATTACATGGAGTTAAATGAAATTGGTGTATACTGCCCCTTTAACTGCAGGAAAATCAGGCTAAATCAATATTGAAAGTACCTTACTATTGCTTTTACCATTCATAATTAAACTATTTCTAGGGAATTACTTTATTTTTTTAGTTTAAATCTCCTTTAATAGTTATTCCTTATCTAATTTTAAAGGAATGCTGATTTAACAAAAATTCTTGGCGCCGTCATGGAGCGAATTTTCCCAGGCAATATCTGCTCTCTGGTGGGGCTCTGTATCTGTCAGAAATGGATTTGTCTCCAGTTTTCAGGGTATTGATCTTCCCTACAATAACACATGAATAGTTCGGCTCACTATTCCAGGGAGAACAGCTGATTTCTGACAAAACTGGAGCTCCCCTGGAAGCCAATTAGTTGTGTCATTCCAGCCATGCGTTAATTGCTCAATAACTTCTGAAAGGCGTAGAATCTGGTATGTAAAAGTGATTAGCTGTATTTTTTTTCTTCTGTGTTGTATTCATATGACTCCATCCATTAGCACAGCAGTTAACATTGGTAACAATGCATCCACATTAAAAGGAGGTTAATTTTCTGAAGTCCCAACTCTTGAGTGCATATTTTATTTAAAATGATTAATAATATTTTAAAATTGGGACAACATAATACACAATACTAAATTTACACTAAAATTAGGACAGGAGTGGGCAAACTATTTATGAAAAAAGTCAGGTAGTAGATATTTTAGGCTTTGCAGTTCAAGAGGCAATTGAGGATATTATGTAGCTACTTGGAAACTTTCTTTGGTTGCAGGCACATTTTTATATTTTTTTATTTTTGTGACAAAGGTCTGTTGTTATGAGATTTGGTTTTAAATTTTCTAATCTTTCTGTCTGTTGTTTTTCTTTGAGTTGGGAAATTGTGTCAATGTAAATGTTAGTGCGCCCAACAGTAATACAAAGGAATTACAGTGCCACATATGGTCTCTTTGCAACTACTCAACTCTGCCATTGTACCTCCAAAAGCAGCCATAGAGAATACATAAACAAATTAGCAATGCAGTGTATAGATAAAACTTTATTAATAAGCAACAAAATTACATTTCTTATAAAAAAAAAAAAAAAAAAAATTAGTCACAAAATACATTTTTTTTTAATTTTTTTTTTATTTCGGGCATTTCAAAGTGTAAATCCCATTCTTAGCTTATGGGCCATACAAAAGCAGGTGGTAGGCGTGATTTGGCCCATGGGCCGTAGGTTGTCTATTCTTTAAGTTAATGTTTAAAGAGACACTCTAATGCAAAACTGACACGCTCTTATTAGTGAGAGCATGCTATTTTTGCATTAGTGACCCTTGTAAACAATGTGTTCAACCTTCGGAAAGGGGTTAGACCCAAAAGTAAATTCCCGCTCACAATCTATTGAGATCTTTAGTAGGACACGGTCAGCCAGCCAATCAGGATCGGTAGTTGGACAACCTCGCCAATTACTGGCTCTGTCAAGCTCAAGACCTGTAAGGCTTGTAGTTTCTGAGAAGGGCTTTACCTATCAACCCCTTTGTGCGGGTTAAGCAAATAGTTGTCTAAAATAAGTAATACGAAAATGGCATTCTCTAACAAATTACAACATGTAACTTTTGTATTTAAATGTTCAAAGGGGCGTTTAAAGGGACACAAAAGTCAAACTAAACTTTTATGATTTAGAAAGAGCATGCAGTTTTAAGACACTTTACAATTTACTTTCATTATCAACTTTTTCACAGTCTTTTTATATTCACACTTTCTGGGGAACAAGATCCTACTGAGCATGTGCACAAGCTCACAGGGAATACATATTCTAGTCTGTGATTGGCTGATGCCTATCACATGATAAAGGGGCCTGGAAAATGGGAGAAAAAATAAATGTCAGTAAAAAATCTACTATTTATTTGAAATTCAGAATAGGTGTTAAATCATTGTGTTTTTATTATGTACTTATTGATTATGCAATTCTACTGCATTGAGTGGTCCTTTCAAATAATAAAATGTTTCTTTTATGATCAGTTAATGAATGATCCTATCCAGCTTTTACTTTTGCCTGAACCATGTATACTTTATTTTAATTATCTGTAGCAACTTTGTGAGCTTGGTAGTAACAGTCCCTGAAACAAACTTCATATATTTCTGCTAAACCATAATTGCTTCAGTCTGTCACTGTTATTTGGTGCACCCAAGTCAGTACCACAGCTATAGAGCAAATCAAATACTGGTACTGTACATTGGTTTTCAGTCCTTTTTTTAACTGCCATTGATCAGTTTGTTAGATGGCGATGGATTGTGTTCTATTATAAGTTTATGGAATCTCTGTGAGCAGTGTGTATTTATCTGGCTGCTGAATGACATATTTAGGGCTAGATTTAGAAAAGCCCTATGGCTGCAAGTTCTCTCAAACTTGCTCGCCGTAATTTATCAAGCAGCGGTCACCAGACCGCCGCTTCCCTAACCTCTTCGCCACCTCTAAGGTCAGATCTAGTCAGACCGAGGAGATTGACAGCTCCTGCCCGCGCTTGATTGGCTGTGCGCGGGCAGAGGGCGGGATTGCACATGAGTGCAAAATTGCGCTCGTGTGCAATGGCGAATACCTGCGGGTAATTTTGCCCCGCCACAGGTGAGCTGAGGCGTACAGGGGCGCGTATACGCGCCCCTGTACGCCTCAGCTTTAATAAATCTAGCCCTTAGTCTAATACCTGTGGCTTAGGGTTTAGTAGAGAAAAACTGATGTATGGGTGGCTTCCTTGCTGTTTTATTGATCTCTTTTGGTTGTATATCAGCTAAATAGCATCTTTGTTTGCAGTACTAAATATTCATTACTATTCTTTATTATATGGGGTGAGAGCTGATTTGTCACAGTTATGGGCAATATACATGTTTAGCATTACTTCCACATTTCAGCATCCCTCTGTAGAAAATACTGCGCTGAGGATTTTATGCTGTTTGTATTTTTACAATCTTTCATTTTTTTTTATGTTCAATGTAATACAAAGAATCAGTCTTCTGTCTCTCCTGTTTTGCTTCATGATATAGACTGCAATTATCTCCGGTAAAGGAGATTTTAAATTATCTTAACCTATTTCTGTAATTTGTAACATTCTTATATGATTTTTATTCTATTCTCTGCTGCATCAGCTTCCCAAATTCTAATTTATAAGAATGTGGATACTGGGTCGGCTCAAGACATTGTGCTGCTGGGGTCCAAAAATAAAATGATTCCCCTCATCTTTCTGCACTTTACAGACAGTTGTCCTGTCCCCTTAGCAGAAAAACATCCCCAAAGCATAATGTTTCCACCTCCATGTTTGACGTTGGGGATGGTTTTCTTGGGGTCATAGGCAGCATTCCTCCTCCTCCAAACACGGCGAGTTGAGTTGATGCCATAGAGCTCGATTTTGGTCTCATCTGACCCCAACACTTTCACCCAGTTCTCCTCTGAATCACTCAGATGTTCATTGGCAAACTTCAGACGGGCCTGTACATGTGCTTTCTTAAACAGGGGGACCTTGCGGGCGCTGCAGGATTTCAATCCTCTGCATAGTGTGTTAACAATTGTTTTCTTGGTGACTATGGTCCCAGCTACCTTGAGATCATTGATAAGATCCTCCCGTGTAGTTCTGGGCTGATTCCTCACCGTTCTCAATGATCATTGAAACTCCACGAGGTGAGATCTTGCATGGAGCCCCAGACCGAGAGAGATTGACAGTTATTTTGTGTTTCTTCCATTTGCAAATAATTGCACCAACTGTTGTCACCTTCTCACCAAGCTGCTTGGCGATGGTCTTGTAACCCATTCTGGTCTTGTAACCCAGCCTTGTGTAGGTCTACAATCTTGTCCCTGATATCCTTGAACAGCTCTTTGGTCTTGGCCATGGTGGAGAGTTTGGAATTTGTTTGATTGATTGCTTCTGTGAACAGGTGTCTTTTATACAGGTAACAAACTGAGATTAGGGGGCATATGTATCAAGCTCCGTATGGAGCTTGATGCCCCGTGTTTCTGGCGAGCCTGCAGGCTCGCCAGAAACACCAGTTATGAAGCAGCGGTCACAAAGACCGCTGCTCCATAACCTGTCCGCCTGCTCTGAGCAGGCGGACACACATCGCCTGAAATCAACCCGATCAAGTACAATCGGGTTGATTGACAACCCGCTGCTGGCGGCCGATTTGCCGCGAGTCTGCAGGGGGCGGCGTTGCATATTGCTCGCCGTATTCAGCGATGTCTGTCGGACCTGATCCGCTCTGTCGATAACTAGAGGCCTAGCTACACTCCATTTAAGAGAGTGCTCCTAATCTCAGCTTGTTACCTGTATAAAAGATACCTGGGAACCAGAAATCTTGCTGATTGATAGGGGATCAAATACTTATTTCACTCATTAAAATGCAAATCAATTTATAACTTTTTTGAAATATGTTTTTCTGGATTTTGTTGTTGTTATTCTGTCTTTTACAGTTTAAATAAACCTACCATTAAAATGAAAGACTGATCATTTCTTTGTCAGTGGGAAAACGTACAAAATCAGCAGGGGATCAAATATTTTTTCACTCACTGTAAATGCAAATGAGAGGAGGTCCATGCTGTGATGAAAGAATTAGCAGAATCAACAGGATACTAGGTGGGTTATGGTTAAGTGTGTGCCTCCTGCTATTTTCAGCATTGGTGTTTTTGTACTTGCTGTACCCCTTATTGTTCCAAATGTGGTCACTATCATCATTACAGTCACATTATTTGATTCTGCCTGTGTCCCTCAAATGCTTCTATGGACAATCCTGCTGTATAAAGTCTTTTACCTTGATGTGTTTTTTTTTTGCTGTTCCTTAAGGGTAGTTATCAAGTGTTCAGTGTTTAACCCTTTAACTGCTGAGCCATTTTCACACATTGCTGGGGTTATCCACTTATTTTAATTTTCTTAGTTTTTTTTCTTTAAATTTAGCCAATGACCATAGTTTAAAATGAAAATGCCCAAATAAGTTAGCAGATTTTATTATTAAATTATTGCTAGCATATAACTATGTGTTTAACCCTTGTAAATGGTTTAAACTCCTTATTAAAATGATCTCCTGAACAGCAATTCTCTGCTGGAAGCTAGCTGAACACTTCTCATGAGCGAATGACAAGAGGCATATGTGTACAACAATTTATCACCATCTAGCTCCCAAAAGTGCATTGTAGCTGGGGAGCCTATCTAGGTTTTTTTTTTTTTTTCAACAAAGGACACCAACCGAAAAAAAAAGTCAATTTTATTAATAGGAGTAAATTGAAAAGCCTCATAAATTACGTGCGCTAACTTAATCATAAAGGTTTAATTTTGACTTTTATATCCCTTTAAATTTTGTAGTGTAAAAGTATTGCATGCTTTTTTAAACAAATGTCAGTCTTTTACTATGTAATTAATTATTTTAAATGGGTAACAAATGTAGTTAAAGTTTCACTCGTAGAATACTTCCATTCTGTTACAGAGGCTTTGATCATTATTAGAGCATACACATCTATGCCTGCTTCTTATCCGCTCAGCATATGTTTCCTCATCTGAGGTGGCACAGGAGCACATTTTTGACTATGAGTTTAATAACTTTGTAGGGGATAAAATAAAGGGAAATTAAACCCTAGATACATTTCATGCATCTCCCTCAAATTATTGGTGTCGCCATTTTGAAGCCTATGTTAAACTCCAGGTATCTGAGAATTGCTGCACATGTGCAAACACATCATCACTGGAATGCAGTAAAAGGAACATTTCAACATGGGGGTAACCATGACTAGAGGGAGGCAGGGAATAACCTTAGTACTATGCTTATACAAATATAATTTTATGCTTACCTGATAAAGTTATTTATTTTATGGTGGTGAGAGACCACGATCCATTGCTCCTGGGAATAATACTCCTGGTCACTAGTAGCAGGCAAATATCCCAAAACTCCAACTGGAAACTAGTCTGACGTATATCTAAGCCAGAAAAGAAGAAAGGAAAAAAAAAAATAGGAGCGGTACAAAATGGAGCAGACAAAAAAAAGGTGCACACTTAAACTGTCACCAGAAACAGCAATCAATATTGGAAAATAATGGGTGGGGGCTTGAGGACTATAACCTCCATTTATCAGGTAAGCATAAATTATATTTTCTTTCATACAGTTAGTGAGAGTCCAAGACCTATTACTCCTGGGAACTAATACCCAAGCTGTGGAGTATTCTGGGCCGAGACCAGACTTATAATATTGAAATTAAATTGGATGATTCTTTTTTTGTTTTTTTTTTAATATTCCCTTTTTAATGGAGAATAAATGTATACATTAATATTCAATGTCCAGAAACAGTTGCCTGAAGGACTTTCCTACCAAAAGCTGCTTCAGAAGGAGCAAAAACATCAAAATGGCAGAAGTTATGTAAGGAAGAATGGGCAGTAATCTGTTTAGGAGGAGACTGATCTGATTCGCCTCACAGTAAGCTTTATGAATCAAAAGCTTCAACCAAGAGGCTAATGAAATGGCATTTTTTTTACTTTTTGTAATTATGGATACACATATGGGGCGTCCCTTCTCTTCTGTTTTCTCTCTCCTGCAGAACCAGCCTGAATAGGGCATTATTTCTGGAAAAGGACTCTCAGGCATCTAGGACCCCATACATATTGTTACCTTGGTCCGGGAAGAGTGATTTTGACTTGGACTTGTTGAGAACTGGGATATTTGAGTATTTGGTTTATTTCTTTCTAATCTTGTTGTTTTTCTGGCTAAGGGGGGACACACAGTATTATTTTTTTCTAGACAGGCTTAAAGGTTATGTATCACCTCTAGTTGAAGCTATAGGCTTTATAAATATCTGGAGAAATAATAATGAAAAGACTATTTGCAGTCTTGAGTAATTTAGTTTAGACAAGATGAATGCAAGATGAATAATTGAAAAGTAATGAGTCAGAACAAATGGGTTTAACAATAAAGTCAGCTTTAAAGAAGTCTGTTTTACATAGTAAGGGTATATTAGATAATACTGTATGGTCCTTATAGGGCATACTTAAATTCACATGGCATACTGTGGGAGAAATAATTGGTTATACTAGGTTTTGAAATGTAGGAAAAATGTGTCCTGATATTAAGTTATTTATATATGGTTATAAGGAATACGGTATTAGTCCTGTCTTAGAGTTTAAGGAATTAACAACTTCATCTTATAAGAGTTGGTTTCAAGGTTTAACTGTAGTAGAAAAAAACAATAATCCCTTTGGCTCAATGCCTAAAATTGGATAACGACTAGAAGGTCAAAGGGGGTTGGTGGTCCCCAAATAAATTTTGGAACATAGGAACCAAATTTTGCAGATATACGTAAAAAGGTATTATGTTCTTTGGGTGCTTATAGGAAAATTTAGTAATTTAAGTTCTTAGAATTTAGGTGTATAAGAGTATTTTTGGTTCCCTCCCTTCCCTCCTTCCTCTCCCTTTCTCCCCTTCCTTTTTCTTTTTTTTTTTTTCTTTTCCTTCTCTGCCTATGGATAAATATATTCATACTCTTCCCCCATCCTAAAACATCGGTTATGGCAAGCAGAAGGAAGCAGGAAAAAAAGCAAGTAAGGCGCAGTGCAGAGTTAGGTCTAGACTCTTCTCAGGAAGATAGCTCTGAGATAATAGGGAACACAGAACTTTAAAAAAAGATTAGTGCTCTATTTTTACCTAAATTTGAAGCGTTACAAAAAAGTGTTGAAGCAATATCATATGAAATGAAACAATTCTCTTCTAGAGTAGCACTGGTAGAGCATCGGGTATCAGATCTAGAAGATAGAGATATTGAAAAAGATAAAAAAAGAAAAAGATATTACAGGAATGCTTAAGCAAATTCAATTTTTAAGTGAGAAACTGGAAGATCTTGAAAATATATCACGAAGAAATAACATAAGGGTTATTGGAATAACAGAAAGTCTAGATGAGAAGGATTTAATTCAGTTTGCTGCAGTTCAACTCCCTGCTCTTCAAAAATTGTAGATTCTAATCAAACTATCTTAGTAGAGCATGCTCATAGGATTGGCTCTTTGAGAAATCAAGTGGAGGGTAATTATAGACCTAGGCCTATAATTATTACGTTTTTAAACTATCAAGATAAAAAAAATTTTTTACAGGCATATAGAACTCAAAAAAATGTAATGTTTCAGAATATTTTTTTTTTAATTTTTCAAGATTTCTCCTACGAAACTTCTAATAAAAGGAATTATGTGCACCAATATGTACTCGATTAATTCAGGAAGGCAGTTGCTAAGCTATTATATCCGGCTAGAATTAGTATAAAAACTAAAGAAGGATTTAAAATTTTTGATACCCCTCAAGAAGCAAAGAATGTTTTGAGAGATGAAGTAGGAGTGGAGCTGCAAAACCAAGAAAAGAGTTTAAACTGTAATTAGTGATATAATAGTATTTAGTTTTTTCTATGATTATGTATATTCAAAGTGTAAAGGGTAGATTGATGGGGGAGAGGGGGGTTCTCCTCGTTGGCCGGTACAGGGGATGGAGAACACCCCTCTCGAAGTAGGTCTTTTCCTTAAATTGTAGTGTTCACCTTTGGGTCCTGGAATATAGGGGTATCCTCATCCCCTATTAAGAGGAAATCTGTGTTACAGCATTGAAATAAACTAGACCAGTGGGGTTATTATAATATACCTGGTTAGACACTGGTACATAAGAAATAATGGCTGAACAAGAGTTGATCCTTGAGATTAATAGAGAGCCAAGAGTACTTCCCAATATATAACGATTAATATCATATGTATCATCTCAGGCTAGGGATGGGAGTGTAAATCCTGCCCCCTGAGTGCGGGCCCTACACCCAGCAGCAGGACAATACTGAAATAACGCATACAATATCCAATGCCATAGATGGCAGTTGTAATTAAACATGACATAAAGAATAAACTATGATATATATATATAAAAGTGAAGTCTCATTGCCTGTCCTAAATAATTGTATATGCAAACCAAAAGAACCTGGCTAACAGAAAGCAAACTTCACAACTCTTCACCAACCTCTCGGTCCGGGGACATCCAAAAAAGGGAGAACACACACCGGTCAGTAAACTAAAAACAGGATCTTTATTGGAGTGGATAAAAACAAAATTGGAGACAAGGAAAAAAGGCTACAGCGTAACTGACTGCAGACATGTTTCGCGTGCATCCACACGCTTGTTCACTGCAGCAGTGAACAAGCGCGTGGACGCACGCGAAACATGTCTGCAGTCAGTTACGCTGTAGCCTTTTTTCCTGTTTAATGGAGCCTTGTCTCCAATTTTGTTTTTATCCACTCCAATAAAGATCCTGTTTTTAGTTTACTGACCGGTGTGTGTTCTCCCTTTTTTGGATGTCCCCGGACCGAGAGGTTGGTGAAGAGTTGTGAAGTTTGCTTTCTGTTAGCCAGGTTCTTTTGGTTTGCATATACGTCAAAAGTATACGCCGGAAGCGGAGGCGTTAGGACCAGAGCTCCAGGCAGCATCACCGGACGAAGGACATGTGCCTACGCTGAAGCAAACGCAGCCTGAAAGCACGGATCCCTGGAAGTGGTAAGCGCCAACCTTCTTTTTTCCTAAATAATTGTAGTCTTGTAAATGACATAAAAACAAATATTTAACTGTGTAATGAACATACATATCTCAACATCTTAGTAGAAGGGTACCCTATACTCAGAACATAAATATTACTAGATACACAGTGCCCCACAGAATATCTTTTTTAAGGAATTATAACCACACAAACATAACTCTGTTTTAAATGGTAAAAGGGTCATGGTGCTAAGATTAAGTGCAATATTAAATATTTTGATAGCAGGGTCATTTCTCTCCTGTCATAGGTGATACAAGTACTGAGTGATTACTACAAAATTATATATAATTTAGCTTGCTTTAACAACTTGCAGCTAAATAACCCTCCAATGTACATTGTTAACTTCACATATCAAACATAAAAATAAAAGGAAAGTCTCAGAATCTCTATTTCTCAAACAGAGCTAGTTTAAGGGACACAGATAATATCTGTCTCGCCATAGTCCTCTTATGAAATATTCTGCCCCATACTAAGCTAGCACAAGCAATATCCCAATGTATACAAATCTTAGTAGCGAAGGACATAAACATAGAAAGTATATAGATATATCTGGTTGGACCTGTATAAACATATTCAACTATATGGAAGCTCCGAGCACAAAGAGATAAAAATCTCTATCTGCAACTATTGAATAACATGGAGATCCATAGTAATAAGCTTATAAGTGCTTTATAGGACAGATATATAAAATGCGACCAAGGGTGTAAAATAAAGTAGTGGCCTGATCATAAAGTCTGATTGCAAAGTTCTTATCTTTTGGGGCCAGATATGACAATGCAGTCTCATATGGAAGTGAGTTACTAACCCACACCACCTCGCCAAGTTACGATATTTGCAGCGTCAAACAAGATGAATCTGGCTGGAGCCTGAGGAATAGGTCCGTACATCCGATCCTCCTTTGTTCCTAGCAGAAAGATCTCCCACTGTCGCCTAAACATATGAACCTCCGTTGGTAGATTAGGGCAGCAGGCAGGACCAAGTGAGCAAGGGATCTCAAAAGCAGGTGAGAAATATGGTTTTCTTTGGCTCGCATTCTCCCCGATGGGGACCTGAGTCTGCTGGTACGGCTTAGCGTTATAAAGTAGAACCTCCGCACTGGGGTTGTAAGTGTCAGCAGCTGTGGTCAACATATTTTCACTCACACCGCATATTCCCTGACCTTGGTCTGCCAAAGTAGGTGGGATAGAGTTAGAGGCCGGTTCAGTAAAAATCCTGATCAGATGTGTCTCTAGGAGCCGGAAGGAGGCCTCGATGAAGCCCAAAGCTATTGACTCCCAGTTTTCAGCCGTCGCCATTTTATATACAAATGTTCTCCTTTTCTCCACCGAGAAATCCTTAGTGCTGCTGGTATGTCTTCTGAGGCTGTGCCGACATTCTAGGTCAGTAGGCTGGATGTATATAACTGCTATGCAGATAGTATGGGTCGTCAGCCTCACTACTACCAACTCTGAAGCTCCAGCGACTGCGCCAGCAGGTTGATCCTTCCTGGCCTCAATGTAAGGCTTAAGTTAGAATTAAGTTAGGTATACTGATGTCCATACTTGATTAGCAGGATATTTTATGAAGGAAACTTGCAGGAGTCTTCAATAGTGCTGTATGTCCATACATTAGACCATGTTTTTACCCCAAATATCAGGATTTAGAGTCGGAGCTCTTGCAACACGCGTCCGGCCATTTAGGCAGTTGGCTCCGCCCCCTAACTTACTGATTTTAACACAAAATCTTCACAATAACTTACCATTAATAATTAAGATCTTAGAGGAATTCCAAACTTTTTTTTAGGGTTTGTTATTAATAAAGATAAGGCAGAAATGTTATGGTTGATTAAACATTCAAACTCCCCCCAAACCCCATTTAAAGAAGCTAAAGACTACATATCTTATCTGGGCTTGAAATTTTCTAGGAATCCAAGACTATTGTATAGTCTGAACATCCCCCCCATTGATGGCATCATTAAAGAGAGATACAGAAAGGTGGATAAATTTGCCTCTCTTTTTGTCAGGCAGAATTAATCTAATTAAGATGGTTATTCTGCCTAGATTTTTAAATACACTTCAGGCCCTCCCGCTAATATAATGAAGGAAAGAAAGAGTGGGGGGAAAAATCCTAAAAAAATATTACTAGAAACATGCTACAAGCCCCCAACATTAGTGACCTGGATGAAACTCAACTACTAATACAAATAGGTAAGGCTGCTAATAACAGTGCTGTAATTATGAGAGATTGTAACTACCCTGATATAAACTGGGCCAATGAAACTAGTAATTCAGCTAAGGGGGATAGATTTATAAATGTTCTCAGGGATAACTTCTTGTCACAATTAATAGAGGAGCCAACTAGGAGTAACGCTATATTGGATTTAGTGCTATCAAATAATACAGATATAATATCAAACATAGAAGTCAAAGAACATTTGGGTAACAGTGATCATAACATGGTCACATTTGAAATTTCTTTTCATAAGCAGTGTCTTAAAGGTTTAACCAAGACTTTTAATTTTAAGAAAGCAAAATTCAACGATTTAAGGAAATCATTAAATAACATAAATTGGGACAAAGTATTCTCTAATAAAAATACAGAGGATAAATGGATAACATTTAAAACTTTGTTAAATAAATATACATATCAACAAATACCATATGGTTATAAAAATAAAAAATCCAAGCCAATGTGGCTGAATATAAATGTGTTAAGAGAAATTAGGAAAAAACGTAGGGTATTTAAATTATTCAAAGAAAATAGTACAGACTCAAAATTCCATATTTATAAGGAATGTAACAAAGCATGCAAAAAAGCAATCAAATTTGCCAAAATTGAAAATGAAAAGTTAATTGCAAAGGATTCTAAATCTAACCCTAAAAGGTTCTTTAAGTACATAAATAGCAAAAAATCTAAGAAATACAATATAGGTACATTAAAATGCGGGGTGGGTAGCATGATTAACAGTGACAGGGAGAAGGCTGAGATACTAAACCAGTTTTTTTCTTCAGTATACATGAGAGGAACCATTGGATGATACTTTAGAACAAAATAGAACATGACAGCCCATACCATTAATTGGGTTATGTATATCGGGTACAAATTGGATAATATTAAGGTAAATAAAACTCCAGGCCCAGATGGAATACACCCAAGGGAGTTAAGGGAACTTAGCACTGTTATAGACAAACCTCTACTCTTAATTTTTCAAGACTCATTATCCTCAGGCATGGTACCCAAGGATTTGCATAAAGCTGATGTGGTGCCACTCTTCAAAAAGGGAAGTAGGGATGATCCAGGAAGCTATAGACCAGTTAGTCTGACATCAATAGTGGGGAAGATATTTGAAGGGATTATAAGGGATTATATTGATGAGCATATTCGTGTAAACAAGATTATGAGTTCTAATCAGCATGGTTTTAGGAGAAATAGATCATGTCAAACTAATCTAATTAGATTCTATGTCGAAGTAAGTAAAAATATAGATAAAGGGGAATCAGTTGATGTGATATACTTAGATTTTGCAGAGGCGTTTGATACAGTGCCACATGAGAGATTAATGCACAAAATTAAGGGACTGGGAATAGCTGAAAATGTTAGTTTGTGGATAAATAACTGGATAAAAGATAGGGAGCAATGAGTAGAAGTAAAGGGATCATACTCAAATTGGACAAAGGTAATCAGTGGAGTACCCCAGGGATCAGTGCTGGGCCCTATTCTTTTTAATATTTTTATAAATGACTTGGAGCTAGGATTAAATAGCGACATCTCTATTTTTGCAGATGATACTAAGTTAAGTAAGGTCATTAGGTCAGAGCAGGATGAACTTTCGTTAGAAAGGGACCTGCAAAAATTAGAAGTATGGGCATGTAAATGGAAAATGAGATTTAATACGGGAAAATGCAAGGTTCTACATTTTGGAAGTAAAAATAAGCAGGCAACGTATTATTTAAATTGGACAAGACTTAGCCAAACACAGGAGGAAAGGGATTTGGGGGTAGTAATAGATAACAAGCTAAAGATGGGTACACAATGCAGGGCAGCAGCTTCAAAGGCTAATAAGATACTAGCATGTATTAAAAGAGGCATTGACTCAAGGAAGGAAAGCATAATTCTGTCACTATATAAAGCCCTGGTAAGACCTTACCTTGAGTTTGGAGTGCAGTTCTGGGGACCAATCGCAAAAAAAGATATTGCAGAACTAGAAAAAGTTCAGAGAAGGGCCACAAAGCTAATAAGGGGATTGGAGAATTTAACCTATGAGAAGAGGCTAGCCAAACTGGGTCTGTTTTCTTTAGAATAAAGGTGCTTAAGAGGTGACATGATTACTTTATATAAATATATTCAAGGCCCATATACAGAGATGGCAGAAGCTCTGTTTATTCCAAGAAAATTGTTTGTGACCAGAGGTCACAATTTAAGGTTGGAGGAAAGGAGATTTAATCTCCTGCAACGGAAACGCTTTTTCACTGTAAGAGCAATAAAATTGTGGAACTCATTACCAAAGGAGGTAGTGAATGCCAATACCCTAGATACATTTAATAATTATTTGGATACATTTCTCTCTATAAACAAAATTCATGGATATGATTGCTAGTATTAAATGGGTCACCATTTAGTGGGATTATTTAAGCTTAACTGGAGCTTTTTGTATATATTTTAGATTTGTATAGGTTGAACTCGATGGACTTTGGTCTTTTTTCAACCTCATCTACTATGTTACTTGGCTATAATTAATACATTGGTTAGCCAATTTATTTGGAAAAATTAAAAGATCTAGAATAGCTATGATTCTCTTATTTGCCGATTTAAAAAAAGGGTTGGGAATGGCCATACCAGATTTTGAAAGCTATAATATAGCAGCACATATTAAGTATATATTAGATTGGTTCTTAGAGACGGGTCACTTTTCATTATATGAAATAGAAGAAGGGTTGGTAGCACCTCTTTCATTAAACGTGTTAGTGCATATGCTCATAAAGTTATAACCTAAAAGAATAAAGCAACTATTAATTATTGAACAACCCATACGGGCTTAGCAAAAATAGTATACAAAATTAGGGATCAATTATAGAATTTCATAATTCCTTACTATCTGAGGAAACTCAGAATTTCCGGAAGGTTATGAATCAGCAAGATTTCAAACCTGGACGCAGGCAGGAATAAGATTTATGGTGCAGCTTATCAATATAGAAAATGGTAAAGTAAAAATTTTGATGAATATAAGAGGGAATTTGGTATCTCAAAGCAACAATTTTTCTCATACCTACAACTGCGACATTATGCAGATCTGTTACTGAACCTTACAAATATAGACTGACGAAATATATCTATCAAACATAGTCTAATGTTATTTGCACAAGGGAATGTTTCTATAACAAGCATATATAAAGGCCTATTAAAATTCCAGGAAGGGCGCAAGGCTACCTATCTCAAGCTTAAATGGAGTGATTGTATTCGGAAACAAAATGGACAACTAAAGCCATGAAAGAAGAGTATTTTAGAGAACAGCAAATCAAAGTATTGTGTCAAGTTTTTATAACTCCCAAGTATTTTTCACATTGGGTAAAAGAGAATGATAAGTTATCTTGTGTAAAATGACAATTTAAATTAGCAGACATGGTTCATTGTCTCTGGTCCTTTCCAATAATCCAAAGGTTTTGGGGGGAAATTTCCTTTTGGTTATCAAAGATGCTGAATCAGCATATTTATCTCTCTAAACACAATATCTTCTTTCTAACATATTTTGAGGAAATGGGTAGCAATACTTTACTATTGAACACAGTGATTCTTTTGGGTATGAAGATAATTTTAAAATATTGGCAAAATCATAAAGAGCCTAAATTTACAGAACTCAAGAACGCTGTTTTATATCGGCTTCACCTAGAACAAATTAAAGTACAGATGGAAACAAACTGTAATATTAAATCTTTTTTTTGGGGAAATGGAAAGATTTTATAAAGTCTCTAGATATTAATATTCAAAAATTAATAATCTTTCCTTTTAAAAATCCCATCTTTATATTAGAATCAAATTTGAGGGGGGAGTGGATGCCTCCAGAGGACTGACCAGTGAGGGGGACTAAAATATATATATATATATATATATATATATATATATATATATATATATATATATATATATTATATATATATATTTTTTTTTTTTTTATTTTTTTTTTTTTTGTATGAAATATGATATTGTATAAAGATTTAGTTTGATATATTTCTCAATGGTATGAAATTTGTTGTTGTATAAATATTTAGTTTTGTATACAGCCATATGCAAAAGTTTAGGCACCCCCTGACAATTTCCATAATTTTAATTTATAAATAATTGGGTGTGTGGATCAGCAATTTCATTTTGATCTATCAAATAACTGAAGGACACAGTAATATTTCAGTAGTGAAATGAGGTTTATTGGATTAACAGAAAATGTGCAATATGCATCCAAACGAAATTAGACAGGTGCATAAATTTGGGCACCCCAACAGAAATATTGCATCAATATTTAGTAGAGCCTCCTTTAGCAGAAATAACAGCCTCTAGACGCTTCCTATAGCCAGCAATGAGTGTCTGGATTCTGGAGGAAGGTATTTTGGACCATTCTTCCTTGCAAAACACCTCCAGTTCAGTTAGGTTTGATGGTTACCGAGCATGGACAGCCCGCTTCAAATCACCCCACAGATTTTCAGTGATATTCAGGTCTGGGGACTTGGATGGCCATTCCAGAACATTTTTACTTGTTCCTCTGCATAAATGCCAGAGTAGATTTTGAGCAGTGTTTTGGGTCGTTGTCTTGTTGAAATATCCAGCCACGGCGTAACTAACTTTGTGACTGATTCCTCAACATTATTCTCCGGTATCTGCTGATATTGAGTGGAATCCATGCAACCCTCAACTTTAACAAGATTCCCAGTACCGGATTTGGCCACACAGCTCCACAGCATGATGGAACATCCACCAAATTTTACTGTGGGTAGAAAGTGTTTGTCTTGGAACAATGTGTTGTTTTGCCGCCATGCATAACGCCCCTTGTTATGACCAAATAACTCAATCTTTGTTTCATCAGTCCACAGCACCTTCTTCAAAAATGAAGCTGGCTTGTCCAAATGTGCGTTTGCATATCTCAAACGACTCTGTGGTGTGGCATCACTCTCCCATACAGTTTCTTCTTGTGCCAAGTGTACTGAATTGTTGAACGATGCACAGTGACACCATCTGCAGCAAGATGATGTTGTAGGTCTTTGGAGGTGGTCTGTGGGCTGTTTTTGACCGTTCTCACCATCCTTTGTCTTTGCATTTTCCGATATTTTACTTGGCCTGTCACTTCTGACCTTAACAAGAACTGTGCTTGTGGTCTTCCATTTCCTCACTATGTTCCTCACAGTGGACACTGACAGCTTAAATCTCTGCGATAGCTTTTTGTAGCCTTCCCCTAAACCATAATGTTGAACAATCTTTGTTTTCAGGTCATTTGAGAGTTGTTTTGAGGCCCCCATGTTGCCACTCTTCAGAGGAGAGTCAAAGAGAACAACAACTTGCAGTTGGCCACCTTAAATACCCTTTTTCATGATTTGATGCACCTGTCTATGAAGTTCAAGGCTTAATGGGCTCACCAAACCAATTGTGTGTTACAATTAATCAGTGCTCGGTTTTTACAGGTATTCAAATCAACAAAATGAAAAGGGTGCCCAAATTTATGCACCTGTCTAATTTCGTTTTCATGCATATTGCACATTTTCTGTTAATCCAATACACCTCTTTTCACTACTGAAATATTACTGTGTCCTTCAGTTATTTGATAGATCAAAATGAAATTGCTGATCCACACACCCAATTATTTATAAATGAAAATCATGGAAATTGTCAGGGGTGCCTAAACTTTTGCATACGACTATATATTCAGTCAAATTGGTAAATTATGGAGGGATGGAGTGGGGGGAGGGAAGGACGGGAGAATAAGAGGGAAAACTGTCTGTTGACCGAAAAAAGGGACGCTGCGACTCCCAAGTATGTATACTTTGTTTATTCATTTTTTTTTTAATAAAGCTGGTTATTTAAAAAAAAAAAAAAGAACTTCAAAGATTTAACCACATCCAAATTATGGAGAAGCCTCTTTTGATTAGGACAAAAAGAAGGAAAGACAATCATGATTGATATTGTCAGAAGAAACCACCTTAGGCAAAAAAACAAACTTAGTTCCTAAAACTACCTCATCTTGATGAAAAACAAGATAAATAAGTTCATAACAGTGAGCAGACAATTCAGAATTTCTTCTAGCAGAAGAAATTGCCTAAAGAAACAGAACCTTCGAGGACAAAAGTTGAATATCCAAATTATGCATAGGTTCAAAAGGAGTCACATGCAAAACTCCTAAAACCAAATTAAGTCTGTAAGGAGGCGAAATTGGTTTAATCACAGGCTTAATCCTGACTAAGTCCTAAACAAAATTCCTAATATCAGGAAATTTAGCAATTTTCTTGTGAAACAAGACAGAAAGAGCAGAGATATGATCCCCTTTAAGGGACTAGCGGATAAACTCTTATCCATATCATCCTAAAGAAATTGAGAACTATGAATTTCGAAAAAAGTGCCAACTGAACCCATGTTCCACACACCAGGAAATAAAAGCCTTTCAAACCTTGTGATGCATTTTCCTCGTCACAGGTTTACGGGCCTGGAACAAAGTTTCAATGACAAATTTCATCTTAAAACTATGTGTTCAGTCTCCAAGCCATCAAGTTTAGAGACTTGAGATCCTGATGAAAAAACAGACCTTGAGACAGAAGGTCGTGGTGCAGAGGATGAGACCACAGAGGACAACTGGATATCTGCACCAGAAGTCCTGCAAGGCCAAGCTGCAGCAATTAGGATTACTGATGAGACCTTCTGCTTGATTCTGGCTATTACCCTGGGTAACCAAACAAGAGGAGGAAAAACGTTAGCCAGACGAAACAACCAGGGAGCTACTAGAGTGCCCATAAACTCTACCTTAGGATCCCTGGACCTCACAAAGTATCTGAAGAGCTTGTTGTTCAAACGAGAAGTCATAAGATATACTTTTGAAAGACCCCACCTGCCTACAATCTTCCTTAAGACTTCCAGATGAAGAGACCATTCCCCTGGATGAAAGGATTGGCGACTGAGAGAGTCTGCTTCTTAATTGCTTATCCCTGGATTATGAACTGCAGAAATTATAAAGGAATTGCTCTCTGCCCAAGTCAGAATTTAGAAAACTCCCCTCTTCACCAAGGAACTGTGATTTCCCCCCCCTGATGATTGATGTAATCCAAAGCTGTTACATTGTCTGACTGGGGATGCGGATAAAACTCTCTCCTCAAGAGAGGCCAGAACTGAAGGGCCCATAAAGTTGCACTGAGTTCCAAAATATTTATGGGCAACTCCTGAATTAACCAAACTCCCTGTTCCCTCTGGGATCCCCAGACTGCACCCCAACCTGAAAGACTTTAATCTGTTGAGATCACTGTCCAATTTGGGCAGACAAAGGATGCCTTCAGAACAATAGATTTATAACTGATCCCCCAAGAAATGTTTTTTTTTTGGCATCCAAAAGAATCTTTTGAGCCAGCTGAGTCTAATCCCTGTTCCACTGATGAAGCATACAAAGCTGCAGAAGACTCATGTGAAACCAAGCAAAAGGAATACGTAAAACCTACATACAAAGACCTAGAAAAGTATAAGGAATTGATTGAAGATTTACACAAGCTGAGCGTAACTTCCTCCTTCTCTACTCTGTCAAAGAGTCATGGAGATTGAGTCAATTATTACATCCAGAAAAGTAATCCTGCACTGAGGGGACAGAAAGCTCTTTTGAATGTTTACTTTCCAACCATGCTCTTGACGATACAACAAAAGTCTATTGGTATGAGATACTGCTAAATTTACAGATGGACCCTGTTCCAAGATATTGTCCAGGTAAGGAACCACCGACATACTCTGAGCTCTTATCACCGATAAGAGAGTCCTAAGAACCTTCATAAAGATTCTGGGAGTGGTAGCCAGACCAAACAAAAGAGAAACATACTGAAAATATTTTACAGAATTAAGTCAGAGCAGTCTGACCAAAAAGTATGCACATATATAGCACTTCAATGTCCCCTTATATTGTATACATAATTTTACAAGGGGTAAAATACCTTGTCTTTAATTAAAATGTAACTTTTATTGCATAAATTAAAAACACAATTAAAATTCAGGAATGCGTTATCAGAATGCTGTTTCTGCACCACTGGTGATAACTATAACAGAATATATTTTAGTGTATTTAATTGGTATATGGGAACTTAATATACCTTTTGTAGAATAACAATCAACACTGGACCCATTAAAGTTAAAGTATCTGGTTGTAATGGAGTAACAGCAACCACTAGGAAACTCTATACCAGATGTTTAACAGCACATAAGCACAGATAGCTGATATATAAAATACTATAATTATCCTTTTTACCAATTGGGTATAATGTCAACCTTTTATGGGTGTGTATTGTAAAGTAGAAATTGGTTTAGGTAGGGGGATATATTAAATTCCTAAATTGTGCGAGTGAAGTAGATCTCGCTAAGAAAAGTTAATAGATAAATGTGATTGTGTGACAATATTGTACAATTTATACTAAAAAATTTTGTTGCAATTTATTTTGTATTATTCACCTTAGGTTGGTATATAGTGTCAGAGGTTTATAATATTAACACCGGATTAATAAAAGGTTGATTTACTTTATACTATTAGCCTCTAACTTTCTGTAGACTTTTATGACACAGAGCTTTAATGACTGCTGCTCCATAACCTGTCCGCCTGCTCTGAGACGACGGACAGACATCGCCAGAAATCAACCCGATCGAATACGATCGGGTTGATTGACACTCCCTGCTTTTGCAGGATTCCTTGGAACATGAGACAGACTAAAGCTTTCCCTGGGAAGCCTTGATCTGTAACAGATTGTGTATCCTTGGTAAATAATGTTCAGAACCCAAGTATCTTAAACATAATGAAACCAAGCCTCCTGAAAAGGCTTAAGCAGCCCCTGCCAGAAGATCTGGATCCCGGGCGTCACCTCCATGCAGAATTGGTAGGGGAAACAGGCTTTTTGGACTTTTTAGATCTGTTGCAGTTAGGGGTTGGCATCCAAGAGAAACTGGAAGAACCCTGCGTCTGTGAAGAGTTGGAGGGCGTCTTGTTCTTGGACTGGCAAAAGGAACAAAAATGGTTAGAAACCCTTGATTTTCCCCTAGACTTTTTATCCTGAGGTAGAAAAGCTCCTCCCCCCAGTCATCGTAGAAATAATGTCATTCAGACTATAAACAAACACCTCCCCTTTAAAAGGAAGAGACAGAGGTCTAGATTTAGAAACAATGTCAACAGACCATGATTTCAACCACAAGTCCATCCTTGTCAAAACTTCTTGTGCCATATTCTTAGCATTGACTTTTAATAATATCAACAACAGCATCACAAATGAAAGCATTATCTGTCTTAAAGAGTTTTAATTGATTAGAAAACTATTCATTAGCCAAATTCTCATAGATTTGCTCATATAAACCCTTACACCAAAGGGTAGAGACTGCTGCAACGCAAACAATACCAATTGCTGGCCTAAAAATAAAACTTGCTTGCAGAAAGGCCTTCCATGGGGTCTCTAAAAGAGGTGCTATCCTCCCAGAGGAATTGTAGTACATTTAGGCAAAGTAGAAATAGACCTATCTACTTTAAGAATAATTTCCAAAATCTCTTAAGTTAGAAGCAGGCAAAAGAAAATTTGTATTAAATCTTTTGAGCAGGAATACCAGGCTTAGGCCACTCTTTAGAAATTATCTCAGAGATAGCATTACCAACTAGAAATACCTTAGGTGTCTAAACAGAGGGTTTAACAATTAAATCCAGCTGTTTAACAGACTAAACCTGAACCCCTAAAGTACATAACATTTCTCTTAAAAGAAAAGGTGTTCAAGCTTAAAAAAAAAAAGGGGGAAGATTTGGTTTCCTGATCAGAGACTTACTCTTAATCATATAAAAACACTTCGCCCTCAGGGTATAAATCGGAAGCACCAGGGCCTGGTACATCCAGCTTAACAGACTTAGAGTTGATCAAAACATATAAGCTAGCAGAGCGATCATCAGAAACCTTCTTACACTTACTTTGAGGGGGCCGCCAACTTCTCCAATATAGTAGAGCATACAAAATCTTTAAATCTTGGAGCAAAATCTGAAGAACACCCTTGTGTAGAACAAACAGAGGGAGGACAGATACCCTTAGAAGCAAGAGCAGCATTAAACTGATAAGAATGCATAGATGATCCTTACAAGATTTAAAAAGCTGAGCAGGGAGATATCAACCAGCTTGCAAAAAATACTCTTAATATTAGTAGGAAATAGTTCAGAGGCTCTAGCTTCTGGGATACTTGCAATAACAGAAGAGGGGACAGGATCAGTATACGCCATATTAAGAAGAAACATAACCGGCTAGCAATGAGAAAACCAAAATACAGCCAATTATTAAAACATAGCAATAAAAGTAGGGTAAATAAAGCAACCTTACACCCAAATAAAGCATATCTTGTAAGTAATTCAATCTTATCCCCTCACCAGAGGCTTAAGCAAACTTTAGGAGTGTTAAATATCCATTCAGCATCAGATGAGTGCTAACCCGACTAAAGGCCAAACATATGGATGCGCACAAAAGACTAAGGGCTCCATGTACGAAGCAGCGAAAGCTGCTCCGGAGCCTTTGCGGGGCAGGTTCGCATATGCGAGCCTGCTTCCCGCAATGTAAGAAGCAGCGGTCATTAGACCGCTGCTTCCTACACCCTACGCCACCTCTTAGGTGGCGAAGCAAAATCACCGAGAGCTCGCTCGCTCTCGGTGATTGACAGCCCCTTCAGTCGCGTGATTGGTCGCGCGACTGAAGGGGCGGGCATTACACACTCCGCTGAGTGTGTAATGATACATACGGGCAAGCGGATCAATAGATCCGCTGCCCGTGTGTAGCGGAGGCGGGCGGACAGCTTCGCGAGTTAAGAAGCTGTCCGCCCGCCTCTTAGTACATGGAGCCCTAAGCGTGCGTAAAAACACAGCACGCTAAAAAAACTGACATCAAAACTTCAAAGAAAGCACCAACTGGTGCACGTACAATGAGCATATAGATTTAAAAGAGAAAAAAAACAACTCGCACATAAGCTAATGCAAACTAAATAGAAGAGCAAAACAAATGCCGACATGCGCTTTAGTCGACGCATGCTAACAAAGAAAAAACGCGTATCAAAACTCGACGGGCGCAAACAAGCTGATGTGCAAACAAACCAATGCACTCATACAAGCTGGCGCTGACTAAAAAAAAAGCACGAAAGCAGAAGTTAACATACCTCAAGGCTTATGATAGGAGGAAATAAGGTACTTATATGCCCAAACCTTAAATGCCTGACATACCCACAAGTGAGTACCTACTAATAGCCTACAGGCTTAGCGGGTGCCACAACCAGAACCCCACACTTATTACCTGATAGGCACCCATACTACTGGACTTAACATAAGCAGCAGGAACTGTTTTCAGTAGATAGCCAATCCAGTGCTATACACGTGTGCAGAGAATCTAGATGCATAAAGTATAATGTTGAACCAACAAGAGGAGGCTAAGGACCTGTCCCTGCGATTCCTGTGGCACCTGTGCCACTACCCATACTCCAAAGACATCCCTCTGTCCAAACAGCTCTCTGAGGGGAAAACTGGCATTCAAATCGGTCTGAGCACCCTTCTCACAAACACCTGGAGCACCTCCCTTCTTCACCTTCTTCCTGCGAAAGCAAAGACAAGACTCGTTTCCAGTAAGGTGGGAGGGGTTTTAAGGGCTCTTTGAGTTTTGGTATCTTTGCCTCCTCCTTGAGGCCAGGAATATAATCCCAGGAATAATGGATTGTGGACTCTCATCACCTTTGAAATAAATATTCTTTGTGTTTAATGTCCCTTATAAGGAATTTAAAAAATATATTAAAACCAATTAAATAGCATTTAAAAAAAATATAGAATGTTTCTTTAATGCCCACAATTTATATGAAAATGAATAAAGTGGGTCTTCACTGAAGAAGTGTTACTGTCTTTCATTGGGCAAATGTATACACATTATGTACTCACCCATGCAGAATAAATATCTGGGATAACTGTTGTTTACTTGATATCTTTTTCTGTGCAGTTCTAGTTTGTAACCCAATCTCATGCTTGTTAATTTCTCATGTGCATTGGTTATTAATAAATGAAACCAACAGAGTGCTCTTGGAAATCATTTAGCTAGTTTTCTAATATTTTCTTTCTGGGAACATGAGGTAACAAAGTAATTATTCTTTGAAGAAAAATTGGCTTCTTTTCATCTGTAGAAGGAAGATTATGTTACAAAGTAATTTAGTTTAGTGCAAAGGGTGTAATGAAATATTTAAACTCAGGAATTGTGTATCTACCTTCAAACGTATTAGAGGATTTCTTACTGCATTAGAATAAATCTATATTCTAGTGGTCACTTTAATCCGTCTTCTGTAATGGCTCTGCAGCTGTGTGTGCAGTCAGGTGATTTGTCTTTCAGATAAAGGTTTTGCAGACTTATGGCTGACATAAATGTACACTTATACTTATTAAGAGCATCTACACAGAGCTATAGTTAGGATATCTGTTTGTTGCTGCTCCACAACATTTAAAGGAACAATAAATAAATAAATGCTAGAGAGAATGATGCTTTTAAAGCAAAGACTAGCCTGATAATAATATGCAGATGTATAATTAAAGTTATATTATTTGTTTAAATATTGAAAAAAATAAGTGTAATGTTTTAGTGTCCATAAAGCAACGCGCACCCTTGTAACTTGGATTTCCTTCTCTGCTGAGGGCAGTTAGGTACAGTTATAACAGGAGTCGCTAGAGTGTGCAGCCAATGACTGCAGAGAATATGGCATTGTCAGGTCTGGAGTGAACACTTTCACTTTTAACAAAAAATGATAAATCTCGCAATCTTCAGAATTAAATTACCAGAAAAAAGGAGAAGATATATAATGAAAGCATACTGCAAAGTCCCTTTACATGTAGAATGTTCTCTTATTTATGTGTTTAAATTTGCATATACTGTATTTCATAAAAAAAGGTTAAAGGCCATCTTATTTAAAGGGACAGTCTACTCCAGTGTGTTTATTTTTAAAAAAGATAGATAATCCCTTTATTACCCATTCCCCAGTGTTGCATTGCCAACACTTTTATATTAATATACTTTTTACCTCTGTGATTACCTTGTATCTGAGCCTCTGCAGAGTGCCCCCTTATTTCAGTTCTTTTGACAGACTTGCATTATAGCTAATCAGTGCCCCCTCTTAAGTAACTCCACGAGCGTGAGCACAATGTTATCTATATAAAAACACATGAACTAACGTCCTCTAGCTGTGAAAAACTGTCAAATGCATTCAGATAGGAGAAGGCCTTCAAGGGCTTAGAAATTAACATATGAGCCTACCTAGGTTTAACTTTCAACTAAGAATACCAAGCGAACAAAGCAAATTTGATGATAAAAGTAATATGGAAAGTTGTTTAAAATTACATGCCCTATCTGAATCATTAAAGTTTAATTTTGATTATACTCTCCCTTTAAAGGGACAGTCTACTTGAATTTTTTATTGTTTAAAAATATAGATAATCCCTTTATTACCCACTCCCCAGCTTTGCATAACCAACACTGTTCTATTAATATACTTTTTACCTCTGTGATTACCTTGTATCTATATGGCACACATGAACTAGTGCTGTCTAGCTGTGAAAAACAGTGAAAATGCAGATAAGAGGGGACCTTCAAGGGCTTAGAAACTAGCATATTAGCTTCCCTAGGTTTAGCTTTCGACAAAAAATACCAAGCGGACAAAGCATATCAAAAGTAAATTGGAAAGTTGTTTAAAATTGCATGCCCTATCTGAATCATAAAGTTTAATTTTGACTAGACTATCCCTTTTTAATTAGACCTCTTTATTTTTAGTAAATCTTCTTTCTTACTGCAAAGTGGTTAAAATCATAGTCAAATGTGCGCACCTGATGTACTACTGTAAATCTCCAAAATACGATATGGCCAGCTAGCCAATCAAGAGCAGGTATATTAAGGTCTAATCTAATCTCCTGGCTCATCCTCATCTCAAGCAATACAGGAGGGTTTTTGAGAAAATAACTTTGATAATGTGTATGTATAGCGCTGCGGAATCTGTTGGCGCTCTACAAATAACTGCTAATAATAATATGCAGGAAAAGTTGTGCTGAACTGAGTAAGTATTCTTAATGTATTTTAAAAAGTGTTATATTCAATTCAATTACAAGATGTGTGAAATGCATAGCCTAGGTTTATTCAGGGTTGTTCAAATATAAAGCAATTGCTATCTAAACACTATTTTGTGAGTTTTCAAATTCTATATATTTTTTAAATTTATCTGATTAAAGTGATGGTAAATCCAAGCATTTGTGAAACACTAGGATATACCATTGGAACAAATATAGGGAACTTTCACTCATGAAGTATAAAATACTTCATGCTGAAAGCTCCTTTATTTGTTTGCAGTGTTTGCTGCACTGAGCTGCTAAGGCAGCCCACGACAGAACGCCATTTTGCTGAGAGGCAACGTTTCTACTTCATAGCCAATAGCCGTACGGGAAATCCATCACTTTAAGCAATCTTGACCAAAGCTTGAAAAAGCTTTTTTTTCTTTTCTTTTAGTTTTTCTGTTGGTTATCCAATCCCGGTGTAGAAAAAGCTGATATATCTCATACATAATTTAACAATTGTATCTAATTCAAACAACAGTACTTCTAATGAATTGCAATACAAGAAACTATTTGCATTTTTAGTGCTTACCTAACCCAAAAATCAGGCTTATAATACAGTATTCTGTTGATACGGTATCATATTAATAGGTAAAAAAAACATCATTGAACTTATTTAAAAAATGCATACAAGAGCTAAAAACGGAGCTTAGTCAGAGAAGTTTTACCATTTACTTTATTTGTCAATATATTGCTGCCAAGTGGCTAATAACATTTGTTTTTATCATATTTCACTCTTGAAAAGAGAAATCTATTGTGAATGAAAACTTACATTCATGCCACTTTCATATTATAGAAAGTGTGACATGTTTTCTGTTGTAAATGAGGTAATAAAAGATGGAAACTGAGTAGACTGACCAACACAATTTCTATCAGAGACAAGCTAATATGATAAAGATAGTTGTGTTCTGTTTCCAGGGTTGGACAAATCTGTTTAGAATTTAGGACCTAGTAATAATATTTAGGAGGCAGGCACACTTTTAGGAGCCAGACAGTGGTGGTTTTTTTTTTGTATTAATTAATTAATAAATAAATAAATATATATATTGTATGTGTGTGTATATATGTGTATATATGTACATATATATATATATATATATATATATATATATATGTGTATATGTATGTATATGTCATGTATGGAGAATAACCCAAAAAATTAGGAGCCAGGGGTAAAATTCTAGGAGCCAGTGGCTCCTGGGTTTGTCAAGCTCTTTTCTATACTATAAACTATATTATGTTTACTAGTTTTCTTTCCTTTGCTTTGTGTATTTCATTATATATATATATATATATATATATATATATATATATATATATACACATATATATATATATATATATATATATATATATATATATATATATATATACATACATATATATATATATTTTTTGTCATAATGTTTTCTTATGCCTCATTTTGTGAGTTGTATACTTAGGTGTGGACTTGCATGCTGTATTTGACTGCCTATGTCAGAGGGATATTAAAGACTTTGATATAGTAATATAAAATTATTAAATATACAAAGGGAAATAAAAACTTTGCAATATATTTTCATTATTTATGTTGTCCCCTTTTCCTGTAATTTATTTCTTACAATTGTGGGTTTTAAAATTGTTAAAAGTGGAAGTGCAGACTCCAGACTTTGCTATATTCTACACTATCTTTGGTTCATTGACTGTACATTCTAGAGGCCCATTTATAACTGCCCCTTATTGGCTTTAGCAAAGAAGGAAACCTAGGTTACAAAATGGCATCTCCAATTGCTTTATGAACACTAAAATTGACACTTATTTACAATTGTTAAGCAAGTAGATATTTAGAAGCCATGGTACCCTGCCTCCTGGCATTATGAAGTAGCAGAGTGGGAGAAGTGTAATACTTTGTAATATTATAACATTTTCTTCTATCTAAAGCACATTTTAACCGCATAATTTAATATACATTTATGTAATGATAATTTATGCAATAAACATTGAAAAATGTTTACTATTAGCTAATTTTACCTGAATACTGACTTCATTTTTTGCTATGTGGTCAGTGAAATCTGTCAGTAAAATCAGCCAGGTGGTGCACCCATTAAAAAGGTCCTGGGGAGAACACTGCAAATACACAAAGACTCCTACATATATACAGACAGACAGACAGACACAAATTCCCTTTACAGGATAGATATAATTTATTGCAATGTAATACAGTTTAGAGCATAAAGTTAATATATTTTGATTTTACTTTAACAACATTTTGCAATATCCAAGCACCATTAGAGCTTTTCTGCCTTTCATCATAATACTTAAGTATGCAAAAGCACCTACAGGCAGCAATAATAGAGTAATCTTTTAGCCTCTAATCTGTGACCAAGATAACAAAAAGTAAAAAAAAAACTTTTTTTTCTTTTTTTATTCTATGTTGTTCCTTTCAATGTCTTGTGTTTTTTCACAAAAATTATTATTTTACATGTCCTCTTTGCTTATATATTCCTTTATTCAAAAAGGTGAAGAATCTTTAAAACTGAATGTTTTATAACTGAGGATTTGTTCTTAGTTTATATTCTTTTGTAAAATGCTATCAGTTTTATTATGGTAGACTCATAAGAATGATTCACTATTGCCAATATTAATAATCACTTATTGTCACATATAATTCAATTTGCACTATCACTTTAAGGTACATACTTTTTAAGCATTTTTATTCAACTTCACGCTTGTTATTTTTCATCCCCCACCCCCATAAGTGAAAAAACAGATTTTATTCACATACTATTGGCCAACACCAATATTTAACCTGACCACAGGGGAACACCTGTAGATCTCTGATGAAGCGCATGTGAGCATGCGGGAAACGCGTCAGATCTAATCCTTGCACACTGTGATTGTGTCTTTTGACTTGCTTGCTCAAATAAACCCACATTGGCAAGAGTTTTGGAATTCCTCGTTTTCTTCTTCCTATATTATATATATATATATATATATATATATATATATATATATATATATATATATATATATATATATAAAATCTATACAGTCCAGATGTGTGCACTCTTGCCATCCATCCACAACAGCCAGAGTGCTATAGAACTCTGTGATATTATTTTGAAATAAGCACTCACTGGACTTCAGCCAACTGTGACATCAAGTGTAATCTTTAATGTGACGTTTTGGGACACAAACAGTCCCTTCCAATGACAAACAACTAGTGAAAAAAAATCAAGCCTTTTAAAGATCTTTGTAACCCTCCCCCTTCTTCACAGCCAATCAAAGCTTTCCAAGTGCATAACAAATCAGTGACATCATCTGTTTATATATACACATAGTTAAATACAAGAAAACATCAAATAATGTGTATTTCCTAATGTGAGAAAATGTAAAGTGAACAAATACATATATTATATGATGCCATCAGGGTTGATCAACTGATCTGTTCTCTGCGGTTATCTAAAGCTGATACAAAATGTTAGCAGGCTATTGTGGGCAACCAATGGGGAGCCGTTAACCTTGACACACCCCTATACCATTCTAAACTTATCTGTTGGGATTGAGTCTAGAGCCCAGGAGAAGGGATCAAGACTAGAAAGAGTGCACTTAGACAGCACTCCCGTCCCTGATTAAAGTAAAAAAAAAAGTAAATAATAGTAAACTCACATTCAGGACCAAAAAGTTTCTATTCAAAAGAATTTACTTAAAACATAACTTTTATTCAACAATAGTTATAATATCAATATGTGTGTGTGTGTGCTTTAAAAACACATAGGAACTGGATTGTGAATATTAGCTAATGGTCAGTTTGGCAACCTAGTTATGCAAATATAGAGGGCGCCTCTAAGGGGTCCCACTCTTATATAGGTGGTTGTTTATGTTATATATCTTGTGCTAGGGGTGGATTAGGGTGTTTCACAATAGGTTCATACCTAGGTGCTGTGTGTAGCACTTTCTAAGTTTGTAGTGGAACTGATCAAATACCTAATTGAGGTTTTACAAATGTGACATCTAATATAATTGTTATCAGATTGACTTTTTACAGACCCTGTACTCAGGCCTGGTTTAGTATATTGGACTTCAGGCTATCTGATAATATGACAAGTTGTATGTTGGTTGTTTATCTTCTGTCAGTACCCTAGTATCTCACAAAATACCTTTGCACTTTATATCAACAGGGTGGAGATATAAACGTCAAGGGTTACATTTGAGTCTCTATTGCATCTTGTTGGGGCATATAATGCTGATGGTGCCCTAAGTTATTCGTCACTTTTGTTTCAAATACAATTAAATGATATTGATACCAGTATATTTAATAGCAGAATTTGTTGTAATAAATATATTGCTTGCTTCCAAATGGTACACTGGGTCTAAGTTACACCTTATTTGAACTTATTTGAAATTGCAAGACTTGTAAATCTTGGGATGAAGAATTTAATTTTCTTAGCTGAACAGGAATTGCTTTATGCAATCTTTTTTTCTTTCTTTTTATATTGTGCATACATTTCCGGTTTTGATGTCTAATAACATACAAAGTCTATAATGACCTACTATTTAGTCCACATCTTAGGGTGCTTGGTGTATACTTGCGGATTTTGAATCTTATATTTGGCTGTTTTGAGAGTGTGGCGATTTTGTTTTATTACCTTATACAGGCGATCTAAATAATGCCTTATTTTGGCAAGTGTTCTTACAAGTTAAACCTGTATATCATCACCTGACAGTCTCCTCATACGTGTGGCTGAGTTCCTAAGGTATCTTAGCTCACAAAGGTTAGTGTATTATTGCCCAAATAAAATACCCTTTATCAGCTTAACTGAATTTGGATTTAGACATAAACTGCTATTAAAGCTAAGTAGTAAAGTAACTTGTTTTGTGCCCAATTTTAAACTAGTAGCTGTTTAACTTATATATTAATTTATAAACTGGATCTTGAAAAAGGCCTTGTTTTTGCCTTACTTGTCATACGTTAAACCGTTAGTTACCAATCAAACCTGTGTATCCTTTACACCTATTACACCTCTGGCGTGTTGCTCAACTTCCGAAATGCCTGAGACCGCAAGGGTCAGTATATTGTTACTCAAATGTGATACATTTTATAAAGTTTGCAGTCAACATCTGATAACAATTATATTAGATGTCACATTTGTAAAACCTCAATTAGGTATTTGATCAGTTCCACTACAAACTTGGAAAGTGCTACACACAGCACCTAGGTATGAACCTATTGTGAAACACCCTAATCCACCCCTAGCACAAGATATATAACATAAACAACCACCTTTATAAGAGTGGGACCCCTTAGAGGCGCCCTCTATATTTGCATAACTAGGTTGCCTAACTGACCATTAGCTAATATTCACAATCCAGTTCCTATGTGTTTTTAAAGCACACACAAACACACACATATTGATTTTATAACTATTTTTGAATAAAAGTTATGTTTTAAGTAAATTCTTTTGAATAGAAACTTTTTGGTCCTGAATGTGAATTTACTATTATTTACTTTAATCAGGGACGGGAGTGCTGTCTAAGTGCACTCTTTCTAGTCTTGATCCCTTCTCCTGGGCTCTAGACTCAATCTAAAAGTTGTTCCTGTGCACAAGCACCCCAGCTCACCCCAGCTACACTCACAAACTGATATACATACAGACGTGAATGTGTGTATAGATGTATGTATGTGTATAGACAAATATATACGTATATAAACAGATATTAATCTAATCCAATTGAGCAACCCTGTATCAACAGTACTGTAGTGCTAGTGCCATTTCTTTTTCTCTCAGTATCTGTTGGGATATTCATAACATCCTCGAATTTGAATAATTGAAAGTTTGTTATTCACATGCGTACACATCACTTCAACCATAGCTTTTAATAGCAGAACCCAGAGGTCGCTTTTGTTGTGTTCGTACTGCTAGAGATGTAATGCTTGCAACATATCATATAACTTGTCTGCCCTCCCCTGACTCCGCCTCTTATGGGCGTATTGAATCCACATCAAATCAGCCTTAGCAGCATTACTGACTCTAAACGAGTGATTGTCTCAAAGCTAATAATAGGGACCGGGTAACTATCATTGTAATATCGTTAAAACATCACCTAGCCACGCCCCCTTTGGGCGTGTTCACACTACTCACTGTTTCTCTGTCATCTCCACTAGAGGGGGAAGGGCCAAATACTGTCATCCTAGCATAGCATATCCCACTGAGACCTAAAGATAGTACCCATGTCATTCCCACAGGTAACACCACCTGTTTACAAATCACAACCGTCAATCGTACCTCAATCTCATAATGGGGCACATCCCCATTAATGGCCAAAACCTCCAGACTATTGAACCAAATCCTAATTGTTGATTTTTCCCCACTATCATAATAGGACACCTCACCATGTGTGACCAAAATATCAAAACTATAATGCATGAACCTAATCCTGTTCACTTTGGAACTCATGCCAGATCCCAATGAATAATAAGTCCCGTAATGGGGCACATTCACAACCGTGACCGCTATCTTAAAGGTATACACCCAAAAAGAGAGAAAATCTTAACTATAACACTTTAATATAATTAGGTTCTATTTAGAACCACTATATGACCTGATCAGTATCACCTAACAAATTATTCCTATATGGGGCCTTAATGGTACAACTAACAATAGAAATAGAAAAATGATATATATATATACTCACTCACCAGCCACTTTATTATATACACCTGATGATAGAAAGGCAACAGTAACTCAAATAACCAGTTGTTAGAACTAAGGTATGCAGAATACCATCTCTGAATGCACAACACATCGAACCTTGAAGCAGATGGGCTACAGCAGCAGAAGACCACACCGGGTTCCACTCCTGTCAGCTAAAAATAGGAAACTGAGGCTACAATTCTTCTAGGCTCACCAAAATTGGACAATAGAAGTTTGGAAAAACGTTGCCTGGTGTGATGAGTATCGATTTCAGCTGCAACATTTAGATGGTAGGGTCAGAATTTGGCGTAAACAACATGAAAGCATGGATCCATCCTGCCTTGTATCAACTGTTCAGGCTGGTGGTGTAATAGTTTGGGGGATATTTTCTTGGCACATTTTGGGCCCCTTAGTACCAATTGAGCATCATTTAAATGTCACGGACTACGGAGTATTGTTGCTGACCATGTCCATCCCTTTATGACTACAGTGTACACATCTTCTGATGGCTACTTCCAGAAGGATAATGCACTATGTCACAAAGCTCAAATAATTTCAAACTGGTTTCTTGAACATGACAATGAGTTCACTATACTCCAATGTCCTCCACAGTCACCAGATCTCAATCCAATAGAGCAACTTTGGGATGTGGTGAAACAGGAGATTCACATCATGGATGGGCAGACAACAAATTTGCGGCAACTGCGTGATGCTATCATGTCAATATGGACCAAAATGTTCAAGGAATGTTTCCTACACCTTGTTGAATCTATACCACAAAGAATTAAGGCAGTTCTAAAGGCAAAAGGGGGTCCAAACCCGTACTAGCTAGGTGTACCTAAAAAGTGGGTGGTGAGTGTGTGTGTGTGTATGTGTGTATGTGTGTGTATGTATATATATATATGTATATATATATATATATATATATATATATATATATATATATATATATATATATATATATATAACATGAAGTGGCTCAGAGAGTGAGCCTCAGGATTATAATCCTGATATAAAGACAGGGGATTCAGCACTCTTTTAAGAAAAAGCACACTCAATACACTCTTTTAAGTTAAGATTTTCAGGATATGGGGAGTTATGCCGTCCCACCATTAAAACTTGCTTTTGAAACTAAGAATGTATTGAGTGTGCTTTTTCTTAAAAGAGTGCTGAATCCCCTGTCTTTATATCAGGATTATAATCCTGAGGCTCATTCTCTGAGCCACTTCATGTAACATTTTATTTAAGGGTCTGCACCACGTTGTCATTTAGACACTTATAAAGGCTATTAAGCCCATATAAGATATAACTTATTATAGCACATTTTGCCATTGCGTCCCCTCTGTAAAGTTCTCGAATATTGTTTGGTATAAACCTATTATACTAGGGCGTTTGCCCATTCATAGGTCTCCAGAAGGGTGACCCCCTGCATGTAATTTGATAATAAGCTGAAGTTTTTCTTGGGAGACGGCGGGGCTCGTTCTGCATCTTGGAAACGCTGATTACAGGCCGGAATCTATTTACTTTCTATCCTTATCATGGCATTTACTCTCTCTGATGCAAATTGGCATCATGAATGGAAGAGGAGGGGATAATGATAAGACCCTCCTCCGTAAGGAATGTAGATGGATATCTATATTAGGGACACAAATCCCCTTTGGTATGAATGACAAGCTTGATATGGCTTGTTTTCTGTAATAAGTCCATGATATGATAGAAAGTCAAACTTGAATTTTGAATATGTCTATAAACTTTTATAGCCTAACTTTAGGTAAACCCTGCAGTTACTTTAATGGTAAAATTTTTTATTTTAATTTGTGTACATAGACCTACTTATTTTTCATTTTCCTAGGCATTTAAATGTTTTTTGTATACAAAAGCTACATTTTCTTCCGTGCCATACTTTCACTTTACACAAGAGGCGCTGTGACAAGCCCTATAAAGTATGCCGCAATTATGCAAATGATATTCCGCCCTGACGAAGCCCGGTCTCAAGTGAGGACACGAGCGGGTGAAACGCGCGTCGGCATTGGCTGAGCCGACTGATTACGTGATGCATGTGTTTGGTATCATGAACCCGGTACACGCTAGAGGAGCAATAGACTGCTGAAGTACTTCTCCGGCTTGAAAGAATCCGCCTTGGAGGCTCTAAGTTACGGCAAATCGCGGCTAGCTAAGACGGAAGGAGAATCAGGTCGTATGAAAAAGTTGCTATTATAAACACCGGCATTAATAGCATGGCCAGCTATCATACTGGGTGCTAAAAGTGAAATTATTTATGTCTGCCGAAGTATGTTGATGTAGTGGCAAATGACCGACCTGTTCCGTAATCACCATTGAACTGGTTTGCTTTAAGGATGTTCCAGGGATGTTTATTTCTTCCTGACTAATATATGCCTGCATGTTGGACTGGGATTGATGAATGACAGTATTACTGGACTTTTTCTAGAATATGCTTGCTGCTTACTAATAACTTCCCATGAACATGTTACATCTTACATTCGGGCATAAGCACACTACTATAAGCTGGATTACATTCTGCATTTCATTCAGTATATTGGCTTACTGACAACCTTGCCTGCCTGATGATTTTGCTCTAACGCTTATCTTGGACTATGCTTGATACTAACATGCTTGACATAACATTTTGTCTTTAATCTATGGGAATTGTGTAACATTGCTGTCAGCAAATACTAAGCCCTATGCTTGCATTTTGTTAGGATTACATTCTCTGAGAATTGATATAGATCCGCTGGCTTCCCTTTTCAGTCTACTTAGATCCATTTATTAAACCTGCCCAGCATCTTTACCCCTGAAAAGGGGTGCTGTGAGCAGCCGGGTGTAGTTAGACTGAGGGGACTGGCGAGGATCCGCTAACTTTTATGCCATAATAGTTTGCATGTTTATCCTCTAAAAGAGTTACAGAAATTGTCCATCCTGTGATAGTTGTACTTTATTAAACTGCTTATTTACATTCAATCTTTCAGTAGCATGCACACCTGACCGGTCAGGCCCACTATTGTGATTGCAGGGTTTACTATCTATACTTACTTGCAATCATTGTTGCATTTGCGATTATTATTTACTGGTTTGTGTTTGTATTTCCAGGATGTGGGGAGTTATGCCGTCCCACCATTAAAACTTGCTTTTGAAACTAAGAATGTATTGTGTGCTTTTTCTTAATAAATATATATATATATATATATATATATATATATATATATATATATATATATATATATATATATATAGCAAAACAGGAAACAGCACTCTCTGGACTTAAGTAAAAAACAAGTAGTTTATTCAGTAACGTTTCGGGGAATGCTCCCCTTCATCAGACCAGAGCATTCCCCGAAACGTTACTGAATAAACTACTTGTTTTTTACTTAAGTCCAGAGAGTGCTGTTTCCTGTTTTGCTACATTTCAACTACTCTAGCACCCTGGCCCTTGGAGAACTGTTTGTGAGAGTGCAACTGACTCTTTTTGCTTATATATATATATATATATATATATATATATATATATATATATATGTAAGATTCAAGCCTGCTTAGTATGGATGAATGTGATATAGGTTTGTAGCACAGTATCAAATGAGAATACTATTTCTTGGTAAACCCATATAGATATAAGTGCAGTTAATCTAAGAATAATGATTCCCTGCATAAAATACACACTCTAGTATAATCTGCAATATTAGGAATAATATCAAAGTAATTCTTGGAATAAACAGGCTTGTAAAATATAAGAGGTTATGGAATAGGTGAAACTTTCCAAATGTATAAGTAAGGAGTATTTAATAATTGAATGAGTAATATGTAGAAATTGAATACACAGCAAGTAAGTCTTTTCCAAGGTAATTTAGATAGAATCACATAATGGAGAAATTCTGCAAATAAAGTTATAATGCAAACGAGGTAAGTACCTTGCAAACTGTGAGTGCGGTAGGTAGAGACAAACACTTCCGGGTTCTGTACGCTGCGAGTGCAGCAGGAGTTGAGACACGCTGAAGCCGGCTAACTGACAGCGTGTGACGTCACGATTCTCCGGTGCAGCCGAAAACAAGATAAAGATAATGAAACGGAACAGATAAGTTATAACTGTTTAGAACTTCAATAACCGGTTATTCTTAATGGGAGGCACAAGCTTGTTTAAAAAAACATATGAGCGCATAAGATGGTACAGGTAGCGTAAGTCCATAACTAACAGACAGTCTTGAATAAATGTTAGTACTTGCCCAAAGTTAGATTTCCAATGTTGAAGAAGTTGTAACAGGCTGGAATGCACTGGGAGATTCGTAGTAAAATGTTCTTGAATGAAATAACTCCAGTTGTAGATGAGATAAGATTCAATTTAGAAACTTACAGAGAACTGAGAGGCTCAGTGTTACTCTGAGGGGAATAACAAAATACTAAGCAAGGTGTGCTTAGTGATCAGGTGTTTTATGGGAGTGAGTAGGTTATGATTGGTTGATCTCTAATTAAGGAAACAGTGCACCCTAAACCCTGACATGACTCCCCCCTCAAACAAGCTGATCCTCAGCTTGAAGTCTGGGGCGATCTGGATATCTCCTGTGGAATTGGGTAACAAGTCGAGGTGCATTAAGATTAGATGCGGGTTCCCAGGTGTCATCATCCTCTGAATATCCCTTCCACCTAATTAAATATTCCAGAATTCCCTTGGAAAACCTTGAATCGAGTACTTCTTTCACCTCATAGACTTCTGAGTCTTGGATGGAACTGGTCGGCAGTAGTTGTGGTGTATTGTTTCTTGTAGGAATGTATGGTTTGAGGAGGGAAACATGGAAAGTTGGATGTATTCTCATAGATGATGGTAAATCTAAAGTAACTGCGTTCTGATTTATTACCCTAGTAATGGGGAAAGGTCCGCAGAATTTTTGCGTCATTTTTCTACTTGGGAGATGTAGCTTTAGGTTTTTCGTTGACAACCATACCTGGTCTCCAATTTGGTATGAAGGTGGTTGTCTGTGCCGCAAATCATAATAGTGCTTTTGGGAGTTCTGAGCTTTTGAAATATTTTCTTTGATAACCCGAAAATTGTCTAGGAGTGCATTATTCCATTCATCAACCAGAGGAGAATTGGAAGGAGTAGTACTAACTGAAGTGATGGTTGGATGGTACCCATAATTTGCAAAGAACGGAGATAATTTTGTGGATGAGTTGGTTAGGTTATTGTAGGAAAATTCAGCGAAGGGTAGGTATGTTATCCAGTTGTCTTGCTGATAGGAACAGAAACATTGTAAGTACTCATCTAACCATTGGTTGATTCTTTCAACCTGTCCGTTTGCTTGTGGATGGAATGCAGTTGTGTATTGATGAGTTATGTTAAGAGATTGACAGAGACTTTTCCAAAATTTAGATGTGAACTGAGATCCTCTGTCAGATATCAGAACTGTTGGTACACCATGAAGCCGAATCACATGTTGTATGAATAGTTTAGCTGTTTCCGCTGAAGTGGGAAGCTTATGAAATGGGATAAAATGCGACATTTTGGTGAAACTGTCAACAACTACCATGATAGTGGTATAATTTTTTGATGGAGGTAGATCCACAATAAAGTCAACTCCTACTTGTTTCCAGGGTCTGTCGGAAGTTGGAATGGATATTAAAAGCCTGTACGGTAATTTCCGCTCTGTTTTGCATACTTGACAAGTAACACAACTCTTTATGTAACTTGAGACAGTTTCCCTCAGTTGAGGCCACCAATATGACCTTGTTATAAGTTCGATGGTGCGTGATTCCCCTGGATGACCAGCTAAGGGTGAATCATGGTGGTGTTGTAGGATTTGTTGTCTCAAATCTTTAGGAATATAGATCATATTCTTGTAGTAGTATAATCAGTCTTTCAGTTCCAAAGGAACCTTAGTGTCAGTGGGTGAATTTTTCGAAGAGTTCTTTATATCAGTAAGAATGTCTGAAGTTAATCCGATGAAGCGTTCAGAAGGAATTATAGATCTAGGATTTTCATTAGGAATAGGTTCGGATAATTGTCGAGAGAGTGCATCCGCTTTTCCATTTTTGTTTGCAGGGCGGTATAGGATTTGGAAGTCGAATCTTGCAAAGTAGAGACTCCACCGTACCTGTCTAGCTGATAGAGTTTTGTTATTTTGCAGGTATTGGAGATTTTTGTGGTCCGTGTAAATTATGAAGGGCATTTTTGCACCTTCTAGTAAGTGTCTCCAGAATTCTAACGATTTTCGAATGGCGAGTAATTCTTTGTCTCCTATTGCGTAATTCCTCTCTGCTGATGTCATACTTTTTGAGAAATAGGAGATTGGATGTAAAGGATCTTTGGATGTTTTCTGTTGTGAAAGTACTGCACCAATCGCAAAGTCTGAGGAATCAACTTCCAGTACATATTGTAAATCAACATTCGGAAATTTAAGTATGGGTGCTTCTGTAAAAGTTTGTTTCAGGAAGTCAAATACTTTGGAATGAGTTTGATTCCAATGGAATTGTTGAGTTGAACCAGTAAGTTGTGTGAGTGGTCTCACTATTGAAGAAAAATTCTTTATAAATTTTCTGTAATAATTGGCAAACCCTAAAAACCTTTGGAGAGACTTTTTGTCTTTAGGAGTTGGCCAATTTTTCACTGAATCAACCTTCTCGGTTTGCATTTGGATACCGTCAGGAGATATAGTGTAGCCTAAGAATGAGATAGTGGTATTGTGGAATGAACACTTTTCTAATTTGGCATATAGTTTATGCGTTTGTAAACGGGCTAATACCCAACGGACATGTTTTATATGTTCTGACAAGTTGTTGGAGTAGATTAAGATGTCGTCTAAGTATACTACTAGACATATGTCTAATAAATCCCGGAAAATATCATTAATGAAGTGTTGGAACGTTGCGGGGGCATTACAAAGACCGAATGGCATCACTAGGTACTCATAGAGTCCATACCGAGTTCTGAACGCTGTGAGCCATTCGTCTCCTTCCCTTATACGTATGAGATTGTATGCCCCGCGCAAGTCCAACTTAGTAAAGATGGTAGCATTACTTAATCTTTCAATTAATTCCGGGATGAGAGGTAACGGATAACGGTTTTTTACCGTCCGTTTATTAAGCTCTCGATAATCTATTATCGGCCTAAGGGATGTGTCTTTGTTGGTTACAAAGAACATTCCGGCTGCTGTGGGTGAAGAAGAGGGTCTGATAAAACCCTTCCGTAGATTATCTTGTAAGTATTGTTTTAGATGTATCAACTCTGGGTGACTCAATGGATACAAATGACCAACCGGTAATGTTGCACCTGGAATTAATTCAATTGGGCAATCATATACTCGATGGGGTGGAAGAGTTTCTGCCTCAACTTTGCTAAAGACCTCTATGAAGTCCTGGTATGGTTCCGGTATTTGTATCTGTTCTAATTCTGTGTGAAGTATTTTATGATGTGGAAAGCAAGTGTTTTCACAAAATTTTGATTGGAAGGCAACAGTTAAAGTAGTCCAATCAATATGGGGATTGTGTGTCTGTAGCCAGTATAAACCTAAAACTATAGGAAAATGGGGTGATGGAATTACATCGAATGTTATATATTCGGTGTGTCCATCTTCAGTAATGACTAATATAGGTATTGTGTTGTGTGTTATAGGACTATTTGCAATCACAGAGCCATCAATAACTTTGATTGAGACTGGTGTTTTCTTCAACACAATAGGTATTTTATTTTCCAATACAGTAGATTTATCTATAAAGTTGCCAAAGGCTCCAGAGTCAACGATGGCAGATGTAGACAATCTCTTAAGGTCCCACTGCAAAAGGAGAGATAGTTTGCAGTAAGAATTTTGTTTATCTAAACTTTGAGTATTGTTAATATGAACAAACTTACTCTTTTTATTTTTTCGTAGTGTTGGGCAGTCCGTAACTGTATGACTGGGATTCGCACAATACATACAGAGGTGATTGGTTCTTCTCCTTATCCTTTCTTCAGGAGTTAATGGTCCACGTATAACTCCTATTTCCATGGGGGTTACTTGCTCCGTAGGAGGGGATTTTGTATGTGCATAGGTGGAGGTGGTGGCTTTAAATGTTGGATCAAAATGACCACGTTCCGCTTTGCTTTCCCTGAGCCTACGGTCGATTTGGGTTGCGACTTTCATTAAGGCATCCAAGGTACTTGGAAGCTCTATACGAGCTAGCTCATCCTTGACGGGATCAGACAATCCCAATCTAAATTGGTTTCTGAGAGAAACCAAGCTCCATGCTGAATCTGATGCGTATAGCTTAAATTCAGTGGTATATTCTTCCACTGTCTTTTTTCCTTGTTTTAAGCTCCTCATCTTCTGTTCAGCCGTTAGTTGAATATCAGTATCTCTATATAGCTCATCCATTGCTTGAAAAAAATTTGTTAGTGAGTCTAGTAGAGGGTCATTTGTTTCACACAAATGATCTGCCCAAATTCTGGGTTCGGATCTTAGAAATGATATTGTGGACAAAACCCTTACCCTGTCAGTGGGGTAAGTTTTTGGTTTTAAATTAAAGAGCAAGTAGCAAGCATTTTTGAACTGCCTGTAGGTTTTCCTATCACCATTATATAATTCTGGCAAGCTTATCTGTGGTTCAGAACTGGGGGTTTGTTGTTCTTTTACCTCCTTTATAAGTTCTCTGAGAACCTGATTTTCAAGCTGTAAGTCCAGAATAGCCTGTCCCATTTTGTCTACCTTTTGACTCAGGTTATAGACTACTTGGGGAATTTCAGCAGGTTCCATTTTCTTTTAAGGCTTAGTATTATGTAAGATTCAAGCCTGCTTAGTATGGATGAATGTGATATAGGTTTGTAGCACAGTATCAAATGAGAATACTATTTCTTGGTAAACCCATATAGATATAAGTGCAGTTAATCTAAGAATAATGATTCCCTGCATAAAATACACACTCTAGTATAATCTGCAATATTAGGAATAATATCAAAGTAATTCTTGGAATAAACAGGCTTGTAAAATATAAGAGGTTATGGAATAGGTGAAACTTTCCAAATGTATAAGTAAGGAGTATTTAATAATTGAATGAGTAATATGTAGAAATTGAATACACAGCAAGTAAGTCTTTTCCAAGGTAATTTAGATAGAATCACATAATGGAGAAATTCTGCAAATAAAGTTATAATGCAAACGAGGTAAGTACCTTGCAAACTGTGAGTGCGGTAGGTAGAGACAAACACTTCCGGGTTCTGTACGCTGCGAGTGCAGCAGGAGTTGAGACACGCTGAAGCCGGCTAACTGACAGCGTGTGACGTCACGATTCTCCGGTGCAGCCGAAAACAAGATAAAGATAATGAAACGGAACAGATAAGTTATAACTGTTTAGAACTTCAATAACCGGTTATTCTTAATGGGAGGCACAAGCTTGTTTAAAAAAACATATGAGCGCATAAGATGGTACAGGTAGCGTAAGTCCATAACTAACAGACAGTCTTGAATAAATGTTAGTACTTGCCCAAAGTTAGATTTCCAATGTTGAAGAAGTTGTAACAGGCTGGAATGCACTGGGAGATTCGTAGTAAAATGTTCTTGAATGAAATAACTCCAGTTGTAGATGAGATAAGATTCAATTTAGAAACTTACAGAGAACTGAGAGGCTCAGTGTTACTCTGAGGGGAATAACAAAATACTAAGCAAGGTGTGCTTAGTGATCAGGTGTTTTATGGGAGTGAGTAGGTTATGATTGGTTGATCTCTAATTAAGGAAACAGTGCACCCTAAACCCTGACAATATATACATATATATATATATATATATATATATATATATATATATATATATATATATATATATATATATATATATATAGTTAATATTTTCTTAATACACTTACAAAACAAGCTTTGCATACCTAAACGTAGGAGGTACATTTTGCAGTCTTGCTTAAATTCTGACATGGACACTCAGGTAGTACAGATTTTGTTGTCACCTTCAATAGATAAACCCAGAATGGCATACAGTATGAGCTAGATCACATTCTACTTGTAAATATTTCAAGTGGTAATAACATCTTTATTAACTTTTTTTTAATTGAAACTTGTGTGTAAATGTTTATCTAGAATATTATCTAGCTCTGAATATGATCAGTTTCCAAATTATTAATATTGCATCTTGTCCAGAAATATACAGAGAAACCAAAACCATCTAAAACTAGTGACATTTCTGTGAAAATGTTGGAATTGTTAACACTGGATCATCCTTCAAATGTATTCCCCAAAAGCTGCAATAGTTTCATTTTGTTTCTGTGGTGCAGAACATAAATCTTTTCTATTCAAACATGCTTGGCTTTGTAATTATGAGGGATAATTACATGACTAAACTATGCTATTAGATACAGTACCCGCTAAACATATGTTATTATTAGCCTGCAATTACTCATTTCACTTGTCACTTCTCTTTTGTTGGAAAAGAGAATACAGTCTATTGAAGGTGCTGCTGAATTTCAAATGTTAGTCTCTGCAACAGATCAGTGCTGTGGAATTTAGCAAAGCCTTTTGTTTAGTTTCAGATACAGAAAGTTAATATTTGTTTGTGTATAAATGTAGAATAGTAGCGTACATTGTTTTTGTTATAGAAGAAACACCGCACTGAGATGTTTGTATTGAGTAGTACAGGTAGAAAACCCTTTACCCAAACTGCTTGGGACCGAATAAGGTTTGGATTTCAGAATCGTTTGGCTTTTGGAGTTTTTGCCTCTTTTAAAATGGGACAGTTTGGAGAGGGGATGGAACCAAGTGTAAACAATAATATTTTATGTTATTTAGGCAATATATACGTCATAATACAGCATATTTATGAAAGCTAAATTTGGGTTCAGTGTCCCTTTAAAGCTGCTCTTATCTGGTCTCTGCTCTGGTAGCAGGAGCGAGCTACATTAAGTTCAATAGCGCGTGGTGGAGCCAGCCATCAACAAGAGCAGATGCACAGAGACAAGGATCCTGCTACTTTAGTCTCATAAATAACTTTTAATAATGGTTTAGCGATTACTATTCTACTGGAAATGCTGTTATAAGGCTCAAGAGAAGAACGGGAGCACCAGAACACTGACCGAAGAGAACTATTGTACTAAACTCCTCAGTACTGGCCTACTATTAGAGGCTCCCACCCCTCCCGGTTGCTTAAGGTCTACCAGTTACCCGCGCCACTGAGGCATCTTTTCTCTTGTGATTATGGAGGACGGACACATGCTCATTCATAAGCTACTAATGGACTTTGACCTACAGATGTCTGCACAATTTGAAAGCCTCAGAAGTGTGTTAAGAGACATATGCATGGAACCAGCCATACATAGGCAGGAGATATTCGCCAAGACTACAGAGCCGCAGAGTGAAGATCCAATAGATCACAACGTCTACATGGAGGGAGATCGGTTTATCTCCTCACTCAGACATCTACCAAATGGTCAAGCACCTCTCATTGTCAGCCCAATCATAGAGTATATGTTTGGCACCAGATGGGAAAATGATGGCCTTTGCACTCGGACAACCAGTATTACAGACGCAGTCAAGACACCAAAGAATCTAACTACGGATCTCTTCACTGAGATGGAGTCTAAGCGATGTATGCAGAGCACTACAGACGTCCATGGACATGACTACAGCGTGTCTTCCTATAATCCCCTCAAGTACACATACAATATGGCGTTGCTTGTTCTACCACCATGTGAGACTCAATCGGTGCCGGAGTTGATGCGGGATATTCTGAGCCTCCTGACCGTTGCACAGCAAACGGGAATTCATCCGGCTCCAAGCAGCAGAGAACAGTCACTGGCCCTAGGAACACGAGTTTCTGGAGTCATCCGGACCATTCAATGCTGTAGGATTGGCATTGGGTAATATTATCAGTGACATCCCATTCCTAAAAAGCAGACTTAATGATGGGACACTATTTCTCACTCTTCCTTTCTGAATAATGACACTAACGTCGGATGATTAGCTCTTCTGGGCCCCTTAAAAGTCCCTATAGTAAATCTTGTTTATTTGGTTTATACTTAAGTTTCAAACTGATTTTGTTTTACCATCTTTATGTTTAAATATTTTTTATTGAGCAATAAAATTAGTAATTCAGTACATCACAGTACAATTTAGACAACCCATCCCTATGGTATGGTTATATTTCCCATTTTTTGTCTCAACTTTTTACCATTGGATGCAAACTAATATATGAGTCCACAATGTCCAAACTGTTTTGATTTTTTTTTCAGAATGATGCTTCACTATAGGCATCAGGCCTCAATTCCGGTCTGACATACTGATCAGTGCATTTTTAACATACACATTTTGTACATTTTTTCAAAAAGGAAAACCAAGCATGAAAAAAACAATAAAATTAGAAATAAGGTCAAACAAAACGAAAAATAATGAACAATAAAAACAAACTAACACGTGGTCAAGCAAAAAGCAGTTATGTGTGTCATTGCCATTTTAATATATCACGAAAGCTATGTTCTTTAGTGGGGGGTAGAATATCTATAAATGAACCTTCCCTAGCATATGTCATTTGTCTCTCTATGTGTTTAGTTTAGGATCCCCAGAGAGTCCATACGCCATCACGATTGCATTAACCAGTAAAACCAAATTTTTTGATATGTATCCACATTTCCTAGGATAAAAGCTGCAGTTTCATGGAGTTTGTGTGTCAATTTAATTTTGTCTAGAACTTCTTGCCATGTTGGTGCTCTCTCCCTCCAATACTTGGCAATGCACAGTCTTGTAACTGTGCAAAGTATTCTGATAAAAGTGTTGATATGGTGATGATAATTTGGGAGCGGTATGTTGAGTAGTCCCTGGGACATGGCAAGTGTTATCTGTTCCCCTAATAGTGTACTAAGGTGGTTGGACAGGCACGACCAAATTTGTTTAATTCCACAACACTCCCACCACATGTGTATATAAGTTCCTTTTTCATTACATCCCCTATAGCATTTTCTGTTTTTTACCTCTGTGAAGTGGGAAGTTCTTACCGGGGTTAAGTACCACCTGTAGATGGTTTTATAGCTATTTTCTCGTAGATCTGCGCTTATCAAACCTCTGCAGGAGGAGTAAAGTAATTCATACCATTCTTTCACTTCTAAGTTAATACCTATATCAGTTTCCCATTTGCACATGGGAGGGGACTTTTCCTCGTTTGCTGCGGATTTTAAAGCTATATACATTCTTGAGATTATGTGTTTCTGCCTCAAATCAGCGCAGCATATTTTCTCTAACGTGGTGCTGAGGGGATTATGTGTGTTTGAAAGAAATTGATGTAATGCAGAAGTGATTTGTAAGTATAAGTACCATCTAAGGGGTTCTGGTGTCAGCTTCTCCTGGATTTGCATAAAAGTTAATGGTTTGTTGTGTAGTACTATGTCTCCTACCCTATAAAGACCCTTGTTTCCCCATTTGTCTAATTGTTTCCTATATTCCATTGGGATAAGATATCTAATTGGTGTCTTGAATGAGTATTCTGGAACCAGTCTTTTCTTTTTATTTAGAGTTCTCCAGTACTCTACTGAGTGACCGGTGATTGGAGAGTAAGCATGGAGCAAATGTAAAGATACAGAAGTGTCCAATAATAGAGCGTCCGGGGGTTCAGAGTCTCCCAAGTCTGCTTCTAACCCTATCCAAACTATGTCTGTGTTAGATGTTCCTATTAGCGCTGTCTGGGCCAGTCTTGAGGCATCATAATAGTCTTTTAAGTTAGGTACTCCAATCCCTCCCAGTTGTCTATGTTTTGTAAGCGTGCGAAAGGGGATTCTAGAATGTGTTTTGCTATTAATAAAATTAATAAGTTCAGATTGCATTGTTTCCAGGTCTTTTTTTGGAACGGGGATAGGTAAGGTTCTAAACAAGTATAACAGTCTTGGAAGAATATTCATTTTTGTTGCCGCTATCCTGCCATACCATGAGAAGTTAAGATGCTTCCACTTTGCTATATCCCTGCAAATCTCTTTATATAGGGGCAAATAATTGATCCTATATAGTTCCTCATATTGAGCTGATAAATTAATTCCCAGATATTTAATATATGATTTGACCCAAGAAAACTCAAAATTGAGTTCAATTAGTTTTTTTGTCTGAGGCGGCAACGCTATTGCCATTGCTTCGCTTTTATCCATATTTATTTTATACCCCGATATGGCAGAGAATCGGTCAAGAACGTCATAGAGGTTGGGGAGAGAAGTTAAGGGTTTGGTCAATGTCAGCAACACGTCATCTGCGAAAAGGGCAATCTTATAATCCCTATTTTTAAGTTGAAAACCTGTAATATCAGGATTTTGCCTAATGCAGGCAGCTAAGGGTTCCATACAAAGCGCAAATAACAACGGCGAAAGTGGGCATCCCTGTCTAGTTCCATTTTTAATATTTATAAGTTTTGAGTGGTTTCCAATAGCCCTAACCATAGCTGTAGGTGCAGAATATATACCTTGTAAAGCAGTGACAAAGGGGCCTCTAAATTCAATTTTCTCCAAGACAGCAAACATATACCTCCAGTCAATTCTGTCAAATTCCTTCTCCGCGTCCAGTGAGAGGACCAGAGAAGGCGTTTTCGTCTTTGTCAATTGGATGGACCAGATCTGGCAGTATCAACTTAAGCCTATTAGCTAGTATCTTGGTAAAAATTTTAATATCTTGATTTATGAGAGATATGGGTCTATAGCTAGCACACCATTTGACGTTTTTCCCCGGTTTGGGTATTACAGCTATCCTGGCTCTGAGAAGGTCAGGAGGTATCGTGTGGCCCTGCATGATATGATTGGAGAATTTAACCAAGTGGGGTACCAATGAGGATTTGAACAATTTGTAGTATTCCCCTGGTAGTCCGTCCGGGCCAGGGGCCTTTCCTGGCTTTAAGTCTTTTACTGCCTGTTGGACTTCAATCACCGTAATTTCTTGATTTAACTTATCTCTATCTTTTTCGGTCAAGGAGGGCAGTTGTGTTTCGTCAAGAAATTTATGTAGCAGAGTTTTAGTATGTACAGACTGAGCCACTTTATTCCCGTCATAGAGATAACTGTAATATTTAGCAAAACACTCAACTATTTCCTGTGGATGAGTAGTGGTGGTACCGTCATGTTTCTGAATCTGTGCTATAGCCGCTACTCTCAACTTTTCACGAATTTTATTAGCCATATATTTATCCGGCTTATTGGCATAGATATAGTAATTGGTCTTAAGCCGGAATGCTGCCCTGACTGACTGGTCGTTAAGAATGTTAGACAATGTCGAACGCTTTTTTTGTAGTTGCTGGTAAACTATCTCTGATTGTGTAACTTTGTGTTGCTGTTCTAATGTGCTTATTTCGTTTTGAAGTTCTTTCCTTTGATTATTATATTTTTTAACCAGGACAGCTTTTTTATTAATAGTCCTCTTAAAAATGTCTTGTGGGCTGCCCAAGTCGATATGGGGTTTTCCGTTGTCCCTGTATTAATCTCCCAGTATTCCCTCATTTGTCGTGTTACTGATTTCAATACTACTGGATCTTTGAGGCAAAAAGAGTCAAAAGTCCATGTTTTAGCTCTGTCAGTAGGTTGTAAGGTACCTATTCTCAGCTGCGTCATCGAATGATCCGACCACACACAGGAGTGAATGTTGGCTGATTCTAAAGAGGGTTGTAGTATTTGACTTACGAATATGTAATCTAACTTTATGTATTTGTTTGTGAGCCGCTGAGTAATACGTGGTATCTACTGTGTCTCCATATAGGGTCTTCCAGGAGTCAATTAAGGTATGTGTGCTCAGGTGATCGAGTATTGTTTTGGCCTTGCTATACTGTCTATGTTGTTTGTTGGACATTAGTTGGGGACTTGTTCTAGATTGTAAGGCAAGATCAACATTAAAATCTCCTGCCAATATTGTTCTAGATTGTGACCAATTTATCAGCTGATGCGATAACAGCCTTAAGAAGGTGTCTTGCTTATCATTAGGGGCATATACGTTACAAAGTGTGATTTCAGTACCTTGTATCTGGCCCCTGACTATCAGGTACCTGCCCTCTTTATCTTTAATTGTTTCTGTGTGGACAAAGGGTATAGATGAATGTATCAGTATAGAGACTCCCCTTTTTTTCGAATCAGTCGTAGCATGGTAATGTAGTGGGAATTCTCTAGTCCAGTATCTAGGTATCTGGGAGTCTAAGAAATGTGTCTCCTGTAGGAAAATCACATTGGCTCGTAAAGATCTATACTGTGTGAGTGCTGTTCTACGTTTAATATCTGAGTTTAGCTCCCTGACATTGTGTGAAATCAAGTTAATCGCCCATGGCTCCATAGATAAAACAGGTTTCATAGCTGGTTTTCTCTTACTTGGGTCTGTCCCCCTGCCCCATAAGCTACACATAGAAAGAGGGGTCTCCTACCAACTTCATTGTTTCCCCAAATACTTGGCATTGTATGGAAACTAAAAGGTACATAGCATTTCAATGACCACATGTTTGTAAACATCTTAAACGTATAAACTAAATATATCCATTCTGGATATATAACAGTAATTAAGCTAATAATATGAAATAGAATTTGCATTAGAAAAAATATTTCAGAACTTTTAACGCGTGCAATTAGAAAAAAATACACTTCAAAATTTTGTGTGCATAGTAAAATAAACTTTGGTTATCTATAGGTTAGAAAGTGCGTGGGGATTTGCCTCTGGTCTGTTATAGGCTCATCCCCTAGTCTTAATTGTTCATCCTGATATACAATTTAAACCGTATAAACAGCTATAACTAAACCCAAAGGTTAAGTAATATCTATTACTTATGTCCAGTGTAGCTCTTTTCAAGAGTTCAATATGTTTTAAAAAACAACACAGTCAGAGAAATATACTTATCTCCAGGTCCGCCTACCTCAATAATGTCCTTGAAACAAGTCTCTCCGGCTAGGTCGATTCTGGCTAGTTTTTTTTTTTCCCCTTTTCTTCTTCCTTCCCTTTTTTTCTTTTCCTCCTTCAATGGGCCTTGTTTCCATTAAATTTGCAGATTCCTGAGCTGATCATGTTTTTTGTTTTTTCTTTGGGACTTTAGACCATTTACCCCTAGAAGTTGGTCCCAGTTGTGCAGAGTTGCGAGATGTATTTTGGTCCTGTGATAGGGTTGGCAGCTCCGGGCATTCCAGATTGAGATGTTTACAAATCTGCGGTATTTCTGACAACTTGTCAATTGAAGTTGATCTACCCTCATGCTGAATGTGTAATGCAAATGGGAATCCCCATCTATAGGAGATTTGATTTTTACGCAGCAGCTGTGTGAGAGGTCGAAGTGTGCTTCGTCTCTGTAAGGTTCTCAGGCAGAGGTCCTGATAAAACTGGACAACAGTTCCTTTAAATTTAAAGGTGGGTTTTTTTCTGGCCGCCGCCATTATTTCTTCCTTTTCTTGAAAGCGAAACATTTTTACAATTATGTCCCTTGTAGGGTCTCCTTTTCTTCTGTTAAGTGTGATCAGTCCACGGGTCATCATTACTTCTGGGATATTACTCCTCCCCAACAGGAAGTGCAAGAGGATTCACCCAGCAGAGCTGCATATAGCTCCTCCCCTCTACGTCACTCCCAGTCATTCTCTTGCACCCAACGACTAGATAGGATGTGTGAGAGGACTATGGTGATTATACTTAGTTTTATATCTTCAATCAAAAGTTTGTTATTTTAAAATAGCACCGGAGTGTGTTATTATCTCTCTGGCAGAGTTTGAAGAAGAATCTACCAGAGTTTTTGTTATGATTTTAGCCGGAGTAGTTAAGATCATATTGCTGTTTCTCGGCCATCTGAGGAGAGGTAAACTTCAGATCAGGGGACAGCGGGCAGATGAATCTGCATAGAGGTATGTAGCAGTTTTTATTTTCTGACAATGGAATTGATGAGAAAATCCTGCCATACCGATATAATGTCATGTATGTATACTTTACACTTCAGTATTCTGGGGAATGGTACTTCACTAGAATTACACTGTAAGAAATACATAAAGCTGTTTAATAACTAGAGATTATGTTTAACGTTTTTGCTGGAATGTAAAATCGTTTTCATTTACTGAGGTACTGAGTGAATAAATGTTTGGGCACTATTTTTCCACTTGGCAGTTGCTTAATCTGTTTTCTGACAGTTTCTGTTCTCCCTCACTGCTGTGTGTGAGGGGGAGGGGCCGTTTTTTGGCGCTTTTACTACGCATCAAATATTTCAGTCAGCAACTCATTGTATTCCCTGCATGATCCGGTTCATCTCTACAGAGCTCAGGGGTCTTCAAAACTTATTTTGAGGGAGGTAATTTCTCTCAGCAGAGCTGTGAGAATTATAGTTTGACTGAGATAAAAAAACGTTTATTCTGTAATTTGTTTCCTGCTTTCAGAATTTGTTATCTTTGCTAATGGGATTAAACCTTTGCTAAAGTTGTGTTGTTTACAAGGATTGAGGCTATAACTGTTTCAATTTATTAATTTTCAACTGTCATAGATCTTCTGTGCTTCTTAAAGGCACAGTACGTTTTAATATTATTCTAATTGAATTGTATTTCCAAGTTGCAAGTTTATTTGCTAGTGTGTTAAACATGTCTGATTCAGAGGATGATACCTGTGTCATTTGTTGCAATGCCAAAGTGGAGCCCAATAGAAATTTATGTACTAACTGTATTGATGCTACTTTAAATAAAAGTCAATCTGTACAAATTGAACAAATTTCACCAAACAACGAGGGGAGAGTTATGCCGACTAACTCGCCTCACGTGTCAGTACCTACATCTCCCGCTCAGAGGGAGGTGCGTGATATTGTAGCGCCGAGTACATCTGGGCGGCCATTACAAATCACATTACAGGATATGGCTACTGTTATGACTGAGGTTTTGGCTAAATTACCAGAACTAAGAGGTAAGCGTGATCACTCTGGGGTGAGAACAGAGTGCGCTGATAATATTAGGGCCATGTCAGACACTGCGTCACAGGTGGCAGAACATGAGGACGGAGAACTTCATTCTGTGGGTGACGGTTCTGATCCAAACAGACTGGATTCAGATATTTCAAATTTTAAATTTAAACTGGAAAACCTCCGTGTATTACTAGGGGAGGTGTTAGCGGCTCTGAATGATTGTAACACAGTTGCAATACCAGAGAAAATGTGTAGGTTGGATAAATATTTTGCGGTACCGACGAGTACTGAGGTTTTTCCTATACCTAAGAGACTTACTGAAATTGTTACTAAGGAGTGGGATAGACCCGGTGTGCCGTTCTCACCCCCTCCGATATTTAGAAAAATGTTTCCAATAGACGCCACCACAAGGGACTTATGGCAAACGGTCCCTAAGGTGGAGGGAGCAGTTTCTACCTTAGCTAAGCGTACCACTATCCCGGTGGAGGATAGCTGTGCTTTTTCAGATCCAATGGATAAAAAGTTAGAGGGTTACCTTAAGAAAATGTTTGTTCAACAAGGTTTTATATTGCAACCCCTTGCATGCATTGCGCCGATCACGGCTGCAGCGGCATTCTGGATTGAGTCTCTGGAAGAGAACATTGGTTCAGCTACTCTGGACGACATTACGGACAGGCTTAGAGTCCTTAAACTAGCTAATTCATTCATTTCGGAGGCCGTAGTACATCTTACTAAACTTACGGCGAAGAATTCAGGATTCGCCATTCAGGCACGCAGGGCGCTGTGGCTAAAATCCTGGTCAGCTGATGTTACTTCTAAGTCTAAATTGCTTAATATACCTTTCAAAGGGCAGACCTTATTCGGGCCCGGGTTGAAAGAGATTATCGCTGACATTACAGGAGGTAAAGGCCATGCCCTGCCTCAGGACAAAGCCAAAGCCAAGACTAGACAGTCTAATTTTCGTTCCTTGGCAGTTGCTTAATCTGTTTTCTGACAGTTTCTGTTCTCCCTCACTGCTGTGTGTGAGGGGGAGGGGCCGTTTTTTGGCGCTTTTACTACGCATCAAATATTTCAGTCAGCAACTCATTGTATTCCCTGCATGATCCGGTTCATCTCTACAGAGCTCAGGGGTCTTCAAAACTTATTTTGAGGGAGGTAATTTCTCTCAGCAGAGCTGTGAGAATTATAGTTTGACTGAGATAAAAAAACGTTTATTCTGTAATTTGTTTCCTGCTTTCAGAATTTGTTATCTTTGCTAATGGGATTAAACCTTTGCTAAAGTTGTGTTGTTTACAAGGATTGAGGCTATAACTGTTTCAATTTATTAATTTTCAACTGTCATAGATCTTCTGTGCTTCTTAAAGGCACAGTACGTTTTAATATTATTCTAATTGAATTGTATTTCCAAGTTGCAAGTTTATTTGCTAGTGTGTTAAACATGTCTGATTCAGAGGATGATACCTGTGTCATTTGTTGCAATGCCAAAGTGGAGCCCAATAGAAATTTATGTACTAACTGTATTGATGCTACTTTAAATAAAAGTCAATCTGTACAAATTGAACAAATTTCACCAAACAACGAGGGGAGAGTTATGCCGACTAACTCGCCTCACGTGTCAGTACCTACATCTCCCGCTCAGAGGGAGGTGCGTGATATTGTAGCGCCGAGTACATCTGGGCGGCCATTACAAATCACATTACAGGATATGGCTACTGTTATGACTGAGGTTTTGGCTAAATTACCAGAACTAAGAGGTAAGCGTGATCACTCTGGGGTGAGAACAGAGTGCGCTGATAATATTAGGGCCATGTCAGACACTGCGTCACAGGTGGCAGAACATGAGGACGGAGAACTTCATTCTGTGGGTGACGGTTCTGATCCAAACAGACTGGATTCAGATATTTCAAATTTTAAATTTAAACTGGAAAACCTCCGTGTATTACTAGGGGAGGTGTTAGCGGCTCTGAATGATTGTAACACAGTTGCAATACCAGAGAAAATGTGTAGGTTGGATAAATATTTTGCGGTACCGACGAGTACTGAGGTTTTTCCTATACCTAAGAGACTTACTGAAATTGTTACTAAGGAGTGGGATAGACCCGGTGTGCCGTTCTCACCCCCTCCGATATTTAGAAAAATGTTTCCAATAGACGCCACCACAAGGGACTTATGGCAAACGGTCCCTAAGGTGGAGGGAGCAGTTTCTACCTTAGCTAAGCGTACCACTATCCCGGTGGAGGATAGCTGTGCTTTTTCAGATCCAATGGATAAAAAGTTAGAGGGTTACCTTAAGAAAATGTTTGTTCAACAAGGTTTTATATTGCAACCCCTTGCATGCATTGCGCCGATCACGGCTGCAGCGGCATTCTGGATTGAGTCTCTGGAAGAGAACATTGGTTCAGCTACTCTGGACGACATTACGGACAGGCTTAGAGTCCTTAAACTAGCTAATTCATTCATTTCGGAGGCCGTAGTACATCTTACTAAACTTACGGCGAAGAATTCAGGATTCGCCATTCAGGCACGCAGGGCGCTGTGGCTAAAATCCTGGTCAGCTGATGTTACTTCTAAGTCTAAATTGCTTAATATACCTTTCAAAGGGCAGACCTTATTCGGGCCCGGGTTGAAAGAGATTATCGCTGACATTACAGGAGGTAAAGGCCATGCCCTGCCTCAGGACAAAGCCAAAGCCAAGACTAGACAGTCTAATTTTCGTTCCTTTCGTAATTTCAAAGCAGGAGCAGCATCAACTTCCTCTGCACCAAAACAGGAAGGAGCTGTTGCTCGCTACAGACAAGGCTGGAAACCTAACCAGTCCTGGAACAAGGGCAAGCAGACTAGGAAACCTGCTGCTGCCCCTAAAACAGCATGAATTGAGGGCCCCCGATCCGGGATCGGATCTAGTGGGGGGCAGACTTTCTCTCTTCGCCCAGGCTTGGGCAAGAGATGTTCAGGATCCCTGGGCGCTAGAGATAATATCTCAGGGATACCTTCTGGACTTCAAATACTCTCCTCCAAGAGAGAGATTTCATCTGTCAAGATTGTCAACAATCCAGACAAAGAAAGAGGCGTTTCTACGCTGCGTACAAGAGCTCTTGTTAATGGGAGTAATCCATCCAGTTCCACGATCGGAACAGGGACAGGGGTTTTACTCAAATCTGTTTGTGGTTCCCAAAAAAGAGGGAACTTTCAGACCAATCCTGGACTTAAAGATCCTAAACAAATTCCTAAGAGTTCCATCGTTCAAGATGGAGACTATTCGGACAATTTTACCTATGATCCAAGAGGGTCAGTACATGACCACTGTAGATTTAAAAGATGCTTACCTTCACATACCGATTCACAAAGATCATTATCGGTACCTAAGGTTTGCCTTCCTAGACAGGCATTACCAGTTTGTGGCTCTTCCATTCGGATTGGCTACAGCTCCAAGAATCTTCACAAAGGTTCTGGGTGCTCTTCTGGCGGTACTAAGACCGCGGGGAATCTCGGTAGCTCCATACCTAGACGACATTCTGATACAAGCTTCAAGCTTTCAAACTGCCAAGTCTCATACCGAGTTAGTGCTGGCATTTCTAAGGTCGCATGGATGGAAGGTGAACGAAAAGAAAAGTTCACTCGTTCCACTCACAAGAGTTCCCTTCCTGGGGACTCTTATAGATTCTGTAGAAATGAAGATTTACCTGACAGAGGACAGGCTAACAAGACTTCAAAGTGCTTGCCGCACCCTTCATTCCATTCAACACCCGTCAGTGGCTCAATGCATGGAAGTAATCGGCTTAATGGTAGCGGCAATGGACATAGTACCCTTTGCACGCTTACACCTCAGACCACTGCAACTGTGCATGCTAAGTCAGTGGAATGGGGATTACTCAGACTTATCCCCTTCTCTGAATCTGGATCAAGAGACCAGAAATTCTCTTCTATGGTGGCTTTCTCGGCCACATCTGTCCAGGGGGATGCCATTCAGCAGACCAGACTGGACAATTGTAACAACAGACGCCAGCCTTCTAGGTTGGGGTGCCGTCTGGAATTCTCTGAAGGCTCAGGGACAATGGAGTCAGGAGGAGAGTCTCCTGCCAATAAACATTCTGGAATTGAGAGCAGTTCTCAATGCCCTCCTGGCTTGGCCCCAGTTGACAACTCGGGGGTTCATCAGGTTTCAGTCGGACAACATCACGACTGTAGCTTACATCAACCATCAGGGAGGGACAAGAAGCTCCCTAGCTATGATGGAAGTATCAAAGATAATTCGCTGGGCAGAGTCTCACTCTTGCCACCTGTCAGCAATCCACATCCCGGGAGTGGAGAACTGGGAGGCGGATTTCTTAAGTCGTCAGACTTTTCATCCGGGGGAGTGGGAACTTCATCCGGAGGTCTTTGCCCAAATACTTCGACGTTGGGGCAAACCAGAGATAGATCTCATGGCGTCTCGACAGAACGCCAAGCTTCCTCGTTACGGGTCCAGATCCAGGGATCCAGGAGCAGTCCTGATAGATGCTCTGACAGCACCTTGGGACTTCAGGATGGCTTACGTGTTTCCACCCTTCCCGTTGCTTCCTCGATTGATTGCCAGAATCAAACAAGAGAGAGCATCAGTGATTCTAATAGCACCTGCGTGGCCACGCAGGACTTGGTATGCAGACCTGGTGGACATGTCATCCTGTCCACCTTGGTCTCTACCTCTGAAACAGGACCTTCTGATACAGGGTCCCTTCAAACATCAAAATCTAACTTCTCTGAAGCTGACTGCTTGGAAATTGAACGCTTGATTTTATCAAGACGTGGGTTTTCTGAGTCAGTTATTGATACCTTAATACAGGCTAGGAAACCTGTTACCAGAAAGATTTACCATAAGATATGGCGTAAATACCTATATTGGTGTGAATCCAAAGGTTACTCTTGGAGTAAGGTTAGGATTCCTAGGATATTGTCTTTTCTACAAGAAGGTTTAGAAAAGGGTTTATCTGCTAGTTCATTAAAGGGACAGATCTCAGCTCTGTCCATTCTGTTACACAAACGTCTGTCAGAAGTTCCTGACGTCCAGGCTTTTTGTCAGGCTTTGGCCAGGATTAAGCCTGTGTTTAAAACTGTTGCTCCACCATGGAGTTTAAACCTTGTTCTTAATGTTTTACAGGGCGTTCCGTTTGAACCCCTTCATTCCATTGATATAAAGTTGTTATCTTGGAAAGTTCTATTTTTAATGGCTATTTCCTCGGCTCGAAGAGTCTCTGAATTATCAGCCTTACATTGTGATTCTCCTTATTTGATTTTTCATTCGGATAAGGTAGTCCTGCGTACTAAACCTGGGTTCTTACCTAAGGTAGTTACTAACAGGAATATCAATCAAGAGATTGTTGTTCCTTCTTTATGCCCAAATCCTTCTTCAAAGAAGGAACGTCTACTGCACAACCTGGATGTAGTCCGTGCTCTAAAATTTTACTTACAGGCAACTAAGGAATTTCGACAAACGTCTTCTCTGTTTGTCATTTACTCTGGGCAGAGGAGAGGTCAAAAAGCTTCCGCTACCTCTCTTTCTTTTTGGCTTCGTAGCATAATTCGTTTAGCTTATGAGACTGCTGGACAGCAGCCTCCTGAAAGAATTACAGCTCATTCTACTAGAGCTGTGGCTTCCACTTGGGCCTTCAAGAATGAGGCCTCTGTTGAACAGATTTGCAAGGCTGCAACTTGGTCTTCGCTTCATACTTTTTCCAAATTTTACAAATTTGACACTTTTGCCTCATCGGAGGCTATTTTTGGGAGAAAGGTTCTTCAGGCAGTGGTTCCTTCTGTATAAAGAGCCTGCCTATCCCTCCCGTCATCCGTGTACTTTTGCTTTGGTATTGGTATCCCAGAAGTAATGATGACCCGTGGACTGATCACACTTAACAGAAGAAAACATAATTTATGCTTACCTGATAAATTCCTTTCTTCTGTAGTGTGATCAGTCCACGGCCCGCCCTGTTTTTAAGGCAGGTAAATAGATGCTTTGGCCATGTTGTTTGGGGGATTTATAGTACAATTAGTCCAATGGTAGTGAGTTTGTAATGATTGCTGATTGTATACACTTGTTTGTATGTGAGCTGCGCGAATGCTTTCACCGGGGGCGTTTTTTTTTTGTTTGCTGAAATGTTGTTTTCCCCCAATGAATCTCAATGTGAAAGTGTCGAATATCACACATACAGTGCATGTTTGTAATGTTTGATCATATGCGTAATCAATATTTATTAAATGCGATCTTATAGTAACAAGCACACGTCCAGGCTAACATGAATGAAAGTGCATAGTTGTGTATAATGTGCATCGAATGTGATCGATCAATGTTGCTGCAATATTGTTTGTAAACGATAAAGTAACAGCTGCCATCTGTAGTATTGTATATATGTGATTGCCGAGCTGTCAATATTGTATGCGTCCCTTTAAAATCGCAATAATAATTCAGAACTTCCCGTGTGCCATCTGTAGTATTGTATATATAAGTGACTGCCGAGATGTCAATATTGTATGCGTCCCTTTAAAATCGCAATAATAATTCAGAACTTCCCGTCTGCCATCTGTAGTATTGTATATATAAGTGATTGCCGAGCTGTCAATATTGTATGCGTCCCATTCAAATCTCAATAGTACTGAATAACTTCCGGCTGTCATCTGTAGTATTGTATATATGTGATTGCCGAGCTGTCAATATTGTATGCGTCCCTTTAAAATCGCAATAATAATTCAGAACTTCCGGCTGTCATCTGTAGTATTGTATATATAAGTGATTGCCGAGCTGTCAATATTGTATGCGTCCCTTTAAAATCGCACTAATGCTGAATAACTTCCGGCTGTCATCTGTAGTATTGTATATATAAGTGATTGCCGAGATGTAAATATTGTATGCGTCCCATTAAAATGGCACTAATACTGAAGAACTTCCGGCTGTCATCTGTAGTATTGTATATATAAGTGATTGCCGAGATGTAAATATTGTATGCGTCCCATTCAAATCGCACTAATACTGAATAACTTCCGGCTGTCATCTGTAGTATTGTATATATAAGTGATTGCCGAGCTGTCAATATTGTATGCGTCCCATTCAAATGGCACTAATACTGAATAACTTCCGGCTGTCATCTGTAGTATTATATATATAAGTGATTTGCGATCTGACAATATTTATTAATTGTCCCATTCAAATCGCCCTAATAATGCTGTTCCAAACTGTTGTTTACGTATATGTTGTATTGTAGTATTGAGTGGTAAATTTCTGAAAGGGGCGGTACAGTCGTGAATCTGTAATGTGTATGGTTGAATCTTCTAATGACGTCATCATATTATTAACCTGCCTATGTAGTTCTGAAATCCTCATTGTGTTGTTGTATTTGACTACATTGTTATTGTGTGCTGAATAAAATATAAATGTGTGCTTTGTGGTTGCGTGATGGGTGATGCGTGTTATGTACATCTACGTATATATTGTGATTGTGTCCCACATATGCTGACTTCTATATAGCGGTCTGGCATTGTTGTTCCTTCCCATAAAGTGACATCTGTAATCTGGTGTAATGATGTTCTTCTTGTACGTAATTCCTAATGGTTTATTGTGATGGAATCATGATGTTAAAAGTACAGTAAAATCCATATGTTCTGTTTTGTGATTCCTAGAGAGAATGTAATGTGTTTTTCCCTCATCATTTGAATGCACATGTATGAGTGAATGCTAAAAGTAATGTATGTGCATCCATGACTGATCATGTGTTAAGCCTATGTAGATATGCTGTTGCTGCAAGCATATGAGTTGAATAAATGAAATGCAATAATAAAGGTAAATGAGAGGCGTTTCCCATTGTGTACTGTTTGTGAATCCTGAAATGTTGTAATTATTTTTGTGTCCGTTTAAATGTGATTTTATTTGTAAAAATGTTTGTTACTAGTGATGTTGATTTGTAGTTGATGTAATGTAAAAGTATGAAACAATTTAATGCTGTTGTGAATATTCAATAAGTAAAATCCATAAGTCCACCATAGGGAAATAGTCATTTCTTGATCTATTTGTCATAGCTGGGTGTAACGCAGAAAAGCATGTTTTTTTTTCCTATTTCTAGCGCTGGTATTTGGAGTTTTTTTGTCTACGCTATTTGCGTGCGTTAGGGAAATCTGTCTGTCGCGTGCACGAGCACATCTTCCCCATAGAAGTCAATGGAGGCTCCAAATTTTGGTGTTTTTTTTTTCAAAGACTGGTTTTCCTCGTAAAGTGAGTGACGTCATGAGCTTGTGTGAAAAAGTAGCTAAATCGTGTTCATTTTGTAATAAATAACTTGTTTGTGTATGTAATGTGGTGTATATTGTTTGTATGCATCGATGAGTGTATGTTTGTGATAATCTTATTAGTTAGATGTAGCTATATGAGGGTCTTTTCCCGTGTGTCAATGTAAGTCAATGGCAAAATGGATTTGTGTTGTTTTTTTTCTAACACCCGAGATCTCGCAACTTTGATCCTTTCTATTTGGATGAAAAATTATTAAATCTGAAAAATAAATATAGTGTAGTGTTTGTATGAGTGTAAGTGTACTTTGTGTAATATTTGTTTTGTGATTCGTGGATGTTTATTTTGTCGGTAGATGTTAACTACTGGGTCTGAGCTGTCGGTAGAGATTTGTGCGTTGGGTGATTTTTGAGTGTCGGTAACTAAACTCTAAATACCGGAGTCCGTAAAAAACAAGCGTTAGGAGCCGCTAACGCTGGTTTTGACGGCTACCGCCAAACTCTAAATCTAGGCCTTAGGCAGCAAATCAAACACAAGCTCAAACCACTGGTATGGCTATGTGAGCTATGTATTTAATTAGCCTTTGCAAAGACATTGCTTAATATTTTTATCTTAATTGGACATTTAATAATACATTCTTTAAAACTGCTCTCTGCATTCCCCATTAATATTCTAGATTCTGGCCTTTAAAGTCAGCAAAAATGCACAGTAGCACACTACATAGCATACACTTATACATGCAAATACACACACACACTACATAGCATACACTTACACATGCAGCTACACACACACTACATAGCATACACTTACACATGCAGATACACACACAGTACATAGCATACACTTATACATGTATATACACACACACTACATAACATACACTTATACATGCAGATACACACACACTACATAGCATACACTTATACATGCAGATACACACACACTACATAGCATACAATTACACATGCAGATACACACAGACACTACATAGTATACACTTATACATGCAGATACACAGACATTACATAGTATACACTTATACAGGCAGATACACAGACACATTACATAGCATACACTTATACATACAGCATACACATACATGCAGATACACAGACACTACATAGTATACACTTATAAATGCAGACACACACACACTACATAGCATACACATACATGCAGATACACACTTATATGCAGATAAACATACACACACTATATATCTTACATTTATACATGCAGACACATACACACAAACTACATAGCATAAACTTATACATACAGATACACACACACAGTTATGGATACAGATAGACACACACGCTACATCATATATGGGTATCTGTAATTCAATGTATGGGGTCCTGGGGTTGGCAAGCACATTAGCTGGCAGTCTGCGGCTGCCACTGTTCGTTACCCTGGTATTAGCACTGGTCATTGTATAAAACTGAAGGCATGCTAGTATTATCACCAGGGGTTAGACATCATCGCTACCCAGAGGTAGGTTAGAGAGGTCACCATTACCCGTGGTCAAAGTGTATGCAGCCTTCTTACTCCTGCTTAACCCACACACCATTCCTTTTCCACAGGGAATCTAACAGGTATCTAACCCTGTGAGAGCAAAGTCAGCTGCTTCTGAGTATGGGCCCAATAGAATTAAAAAAAAAAAAAAAAATTTAATGCCTGGTGCAAATCGGGACAGATGGCTAGCAATCCAGGACAGGGGGACAGACCCCTAAAATCGGGACTGTCCCGCGAAAATCGGGACAGTTGGGGGGTATGGAATAGCTTCATAGCTGAAGGAAACATATGGATCACATGAGTTGGATTTGTTTTATGAATAGAAGTGCTTCAACTGTTTTAAAATTATTTACTGGGGAGACATTTCTTTACAACAGTTTTTTAGCATGCAAGTACATACGTATTTTTTTGCTGTTGCTTTACACAATTAAAGGACCATTAAACTCGACATTTCGACAATGTACAAAATGTTTCATTATTGCAATATATTAATTATTTATTTTGCTGCCTTTTGCTGTAAAATACATCTAAACTTTGTACTTGTTTAACTTTCTCTCAGTGAAGTTTGGGTTAATACTTTTAGACAATTTCTGTAAGCTTTTATTTACTTCACCCCCCCCCCCAAGATTCTCAGCAGTCACATGTTTGTAAAAGGTGGATTATCAGTTTTGAATAACAATCATGATAGAAGAAGCATCAGAATCAGTGCTAAACCACCTTAAGAATAGATATGGGCAGGCATCCTCAGTCTCTCTCAACTGCACATGTGCAAACAGAATTTGTGCTATATCTGAATATTAGTTTGTGATTGGTTAACAGGGCTTATTTTGTTCTGGGGGACAGGGAAATCAGTGAAATGAATAAACATTAAACAACATACTCATTTGACAAAAGAAAGCTGCAGTTTTCATTGCAAAATTATTCTCATATATGAAGGTTCAAAATCATGTAGTTTACCATTTGTGTTTAGTGGTCCTTTTATTTAATTTAAGATGTTAGTTTAGTTGCAAAATAGACTGCACCAGTATAGTTATTGCTTAAAGGGACATATGGAGAGGTGCAAATTCATATAAAAAACAATTTAAAGCTAAAAAACAGCTGCATTTATCTTCATTAAATTTTGCACTGACCCTTATCTTACAGGGTAGAACATTCTTTTGTTGCCATGTGAAAATAATGCTTTTTTTTATTATGTTTTTTTTTTATAATAATATTTTATGAGTGAGTATATATAAAGAAATTAATTTCAAAGCACACACATGCACTTGACATTTTTAAATCTAGATCATTGCTACTTTGATATTAATGTTTTGGCATCATTGATATAAACTATTCCAGATCATCATAATATTTAGATTGGTTCTAAAATGTTATGTTGATCTGCATGGAATAACATCCAATTTTGCAGCTATTTTGAAGATAGCTGAGTTTTATTTACATTTAGTTTTGGGGATTAGCTGATGCAGACCAGGTAGACTGAGTAAAAAATCAGCTAATATGGTCCCTTTATGTAGATTTGTTTACACTAGAAAGATATTCAAACATTTATTTGCTATAAAACATTTATGCTAAAATAGGGAATGTGGAAGTTTGAGAATAAGAGGATCTAAATTGAGAATTATGGGTAGATTTAATAACGGGCGAGTGGCCATGATTCGCTGTAGCGAATCATGTCCACTCGACCTTGCTAAATGCCTACAGCATACGCTGTTGGCATTTAACATTGCTCAAGCATTTCTGCTTGGCCGCTAGCAGGGGCCGTCAATCATCCCGGACAACCTCCAGTTTATTAGGCTAATAATTCATATTTAATCAACTTTTCAGATTTATTGGAAGAAAAAAACATAATCATTACTTTTATAAAAACAATTTAACCCTTTCGCTTCTGGGCTATTTTCACACCCCTTGTACAAGAGGTGTTTTTTTTTGGCAAATTGTTTTTTTATTGAGGTAAAAGGAAAAACTTAACATACAGGAATCCATCTGCACAGGTTAGGTACATAATACAATGCCATTACAGAAGTTAACAACATTAGATATGTAGAGATACATGTATGAATAGACATAAATTATCCTATTCAGGAACAAATGGTTACCAGTGATAGAAAAATAATGATGTTATTGAAATACAATCTGTGCAGAGGTATAAAGGACCTCTTTTTTTTTTTGTAATCCAGACACAAACTATTATAACACCATATGTCAGAATGGGTAACTGTGCGGATTAAAGGGGGATAGGGGAATCAGTGGGCCAGAGCCACTCTTGATATAGGGGGAAGGGGGGGAGGCGGGCTAGTATAGTGGAAAATGACTTGAAATAAAGATCTATCAGCTGTAAGGCTCAGTATGTAAGGTATCCAGAGAGAAAGGTGCTCGTCAAAATAATCAACAGATAGGCGACCCAGGGAAGATGAGTGAGTCTTGGAACCTACACATACTAGGAATATGTCATAACTAGTTTAGTTAAGTGTCGTACATAGGGATCCTACAGGTTCTTATAAGTAAAGCCTCAAACTTTAGCTAGTCTGGAGTCACACTTCTGATATAATAATAGTAAAGGTGGTAAAGATAATAAGAGATTGCTGTGAGAGCATGCTGGCCAGTGAATGAGAAATATAATTGAAGAAAAATCAATGGGACAATATAAAGGGCAGCAGGCTCCGTTGGACAGTTATAAGCCTGAGAGGTCAAATGTAATGTATAGGATTAAAGAATTAGAGATAGGGTAATGGTAACTTCTCACTAAGGCTACTAGGCTAATCTACATATAATATTGGGGTATTGATAAATAAGAGTGGGATTACTAAGTATGTAACTTAGAGTCCCGCAACATGGCTAGAGTGCACAGTATATATTAATATAGACAAATAGATCCAAGGAATGAGTGGTTATTTTACTTCATATACAATGTGGATATACACTATTTGGGGTGAGGGAGAGTTCTCTTCTGCCAAGTTGTTTCCTTATGGAGTAGAAATTGCTGTAATATATACACATTACAGAGATAGGTGATAGCTGCACAAAATAATATCATTTGAATATTAGGAAAAGAACCTGTCGCAGTCCAAGTATACCTAAATATGAGTGGCTGGATATTGGTGGGAGATAGTGTTGATTTAACCGGAGGAGCGTGCGTCAAATACAATACTAGTATTGTCCACTTGAAGTAGGCAAGAAAATGGTAGTTTATTTACGCTAAGCGTGTGAAAGGCATAAGTTTAGACCCTTACGTTCTGACTGGTGGAAGTAGGGATGCAGGATATAATGGGATGTAATATGACAGATAATGTAAAACTGTACAAGTAACCTCTAATACAAACTTTAATAGTTTCATTCACTTCTATGAAGTCTTAAAGGGACCCTCAGGCCTTATCAAATTGTTAAATAAGTAGAGCAAATAGGGCTAAATATACCTTAAAGGGACAGTCAAGTCCAAAAAAACTTTCATGATTTAAATAGGGCATGCAATTTTAAACAACTTCCCAATTTACTTTTATCACCAATTTTGCTTTGTTCTCTTGGTATTCTTAGTTGAAAGCTAAACCTAGGAGGTTCATATGCTACTTTCTTAGACCTTGAAGACTGCCTATAATCTGAATGCATTTTGACCACTAGAGGGCATTAGTTCACATGTTTCATATAGATAACATTGAGCTCATGCACATAAAGTGACCTAGGAGTGAGCACTGATTGGCTAAACTGCATGTCTGTCAAAAGAACTGAAATAAGGGGGCAGTCTGCTGAGGCTTAGATACAAGATAATTACAGAGGTAAAACGTGTATTATTATAACTGTGTTGGATATGCAAAACTGGGGAATGAGTAATAAAGGGATTATCTTTCTTTTTAAACAACAAAAATTCTGGTGTTATCATCTATCATCTATCTATCTATCAGTATATGTGTGTGTGTGTGTGTGTGTGTGTATATATATATATATATATATATATATATATATATATATATATATATATATATATATATATATATATATATATATATATATATATATACAAACAACAAATGTTGTGCAAAGGAGATTTTCAGGGACATTTCCAGGGACAAAAAAAATCCAGGGACATACAACAATAATCCAGGGACTGTCCCTGGAAATCAGGGACTGTTGGCAACTATGTGATATCTGTCAGGAATCCCTGAATATCCCTTGACATGTATATATATTTTTTTTAGAAGGCAGCCCAAAGTATTGATCTAGGCCCATTTTGGTATATTTCATGCCACCATTTCACCGCCAAATGCGATCAAATAAAAAAATTGTTCACTTTTTCACAAATGTTGTCACTAACTTTAGGTTTCTCATAGAAATTATTTACAAACAGCTTGTGCAATTATGGCATAAATGCTTGTAAATGCTTCACTGGGATCCCTTTTGTTCAGAAATAGCAGACTTATATGGCTTTGGCGTTGCTTTTTGGTAATTAGAAGGCCGCTAAATGCCCCTCCGCACCACATGTGTATTATCCCCAGCAGTGAAGGGGTTAATTAAGGAGCTTGTAGGGACCTTGTAGGGTTAATTTTAGCTTTAGTGTAGTAGACAACCCCAAGTATTGATCTAGGCCCATTTTGGTATATTTCATGCCACCATTTCACAGCCAAATGCAAGCAAATAAAAAAATATGTTACATTTTTCACAATTTTAGGTTTCTCACTGAAATTATTTACAAACAGCTAGTGCAAGTATGGAACAAAATGTTGTAAATGCTTCTCTGGGATCCCCTTTGTTCAGAAATAGCAGACATATGGCTTTGGCGTTGCTTTTTGGTAATTAGAAGGCCACTAAATGCCGCTGCGCACCACACACGTATTATGCCCAGCAGTGAAGGGGTTAATTAGGTAGCTTGTAGGGAGCTTGTATGGTTAATTTTAGCTTTAGTGTAGAGATCAGCCTCCCACCTGACACATCCCACCCCCTGATCCCTCCCAAACAGCTCTCTTCCCTCTCCCACAACACAATTGTCCCCGCCATCTTAAGTACTGGCTGAAAGCCTGCCAGTACTAAAATAAAAGGTGTTTTATTTTGTATTATTTTTTTAAAAATATTTATTCAGCTGTGATGGACCCCTGCCTTAGCCCCCAACCTCTCTGATCCCCCCCAAACAGCTCTCTAACCCTCCCTCCGCTACCTATTTGCCACCATCTTGGGTACTGGCTGTCTGCCAGTACCCAGTTTGCCCCCAAAAACTATTTTATTTTTTATTTTTTTTATGATGATAGCTTTTTCTGTAGTGTACTAGGATAACTAGGATATTGATACAAAAAAAGTGGACTAAAAAATCTAAACGGCACCTGACACCCACAATGGCTGGGGCACCTACCACCTCCTATGTACCAGACACTACCAGACCAGAATTTCTCCATCGCCACACGGTCAGGAATGCGGAAATGGAGCCCAAAAATGTGACCACACCCGGATACCAGGTGAACCGTATAGTTAAAAAAAGCATGCCTGACCGTAAGGTTGCGTCACTTTCCAAAAGCCGTTATTTTCCACAAGCCATAAGCCGAGATAACATATAAGCAGGTTGAATCATATAACAAACATGATTAAAAGCCCCCTGTTCAATAACCCCCCTCAGGAGATATTACCCTTGATTCCAAGATTCAAAAGGAGCCTCACTGAGACCCTGTGTTATAAATTAGTCCTGTGAGGTGGCAGCCCCTCGGGAAAACATCTGTAATACAGTACATTTTATGAAGAAAGTAAAATAAAACGATCTTACCGGAATCTGCGCCATGGAACAGGAACATGGCCCTTCAAGTGTGACAGATAGTAGCATCACTTCTGCCATGGACTTAAAAGAAGAAAAAAGCAGGCAGCAAAACTTGTCGACGCCGATTGCTTGTGGAGCTGTTAATATGAGTCGGGATAGTTTCGCAGAAAGACTCTCTCTGCATCTCCAGACTCTAATTTTCATCCATGCTTTCACTGAAAGGCTGACAGGATGTTATGTTAGGTGCAAGTATTTTATATCCTTAACTGCAGGACCACTCAGTCTCACACCAAACCTTTAGGTTCATTAGATGTAATCAAGAACCTAGTTTTTGCTCATAGATCTGAGGGTCACTGCTGCATGGATGCAGAGTGAAAGAAGTGAGATTTAAAGGTATATTATCCCGATTGCAATACCAGGTTGCAATATGCAGATAATTATGCAGATAGTAGATAAATGAAAGATTTAGATAAGGTTAAGTATTAGTAGGTGAATGTCAGCCTCAATAAACACAGGTTGCAACCAGGAGGTGTTTCTATATAAAGTAAGCAGGAGAGCTCTATAACAGGTTATGTTGTTTTTAGTTAACAGGCAGTCCTTAGTTAGTCTATAACGTTGTTAGTATTCTTATAAACAGCAGGCAGTCTTTCACAACCAACAGTATGATTATTTGATAAAGCACATAGAATAATTAAGCACAGTTCATCAAGCTGAATCGATAGATATTACAGGCAATCAGATAGTTAACGGTAGCTGTATTTGCATAAGCGTCACACTGTAAAACATACAGGAAAGTCCTTCAAAGTAGTAAGTGAATTAAGGTATAATATGTTACCAACTTCAGAGAGTAAGGAATAGTAACGGTTACCGCAGCTTCAAGGTGAGTTGCTGTTAAGCACAGGAGTTGTTTGTTTGCAGCCAGCGTGAGAGAGAGCTCCAGAGACTTACGGTGACGTCAGACGCCGATACACGGCATCAATGTAGAAGCCGGGAGAAACTGAATTAACAAGTAAGAGATACTTTAAGGATTCCGGTCAAAACAAAGAAACCTGGTATAAGACGATCCAAAGTTGAAAAGCACACAGCAGTTGTAGTTATTATGAGTAAATTCCTTGGTTAGGAATAACAGCAAGGTGTCTTCGTTGTTGCTCAGCTTATAGCTAAGTGAATACAAATTACCAAGCATAGGTAGACTGGAGGAGGGGCCTTATATAGGGATGTGAATACCTGAACATCCTGATTTAAAGGGACAGGAACATAACAGGACGCCCCCCTAAAAAGAGCCGCTCCGCGGATCAAGGCTTGGGTCGGTCGGAATGTCTCCGATGAAAAATTGAAAGAAGACGAGGTGCCGACAAATTAGAGTAAGGTTCCCAGGAGTCCTCATCAGCCCCAAAACCTTTCCATCGTACCAGGTACTGGAGTTGATTGCGGTATAAACGAGAGTCCAAGATAGAATCCACCTCATACTCAACTTCATCCACAACTGGAGGGTTAGTCAACGAAGGATGAGGGGGATCCCTTATCGGAGAGAAAGGTTTCAGGAGGGACACATGGAATGTAGGATGTATCCTAAGAGAAGGAGGCAGCTGAAGAGTCACAGCATTTGGATTAACGACCTTAACTATGTCATAGGGACCTATGAAAAGACTTCCAAGCTTTTTACTTGGAATACAGAGTTTCAGGTGTTTAGTACTTAGCCAAACCTTATCCCCAGGTTTATAAAGAGGGGGTTTTGAGCGCCTTAAATCATAATGGTGTTTCTGTGAAGCTTGAGCTTCTTGTAAGGTTGTTTTGAGAACAGAAAAACCCTCAGCAATAGTGTTGACAGTCTGATCAACCGTAGGTAGCAAGGAATCGGTTCTGTGGAAAAGATGATATGAAGGGTGAAAACCATAATTAATATAGAATGGCGAAGTTTTTGTGGATGCGTTGGTCATGTTATTATGTGCGAATTCTGCAGTAGGCAGCAGAGCGAACCAGTTATCCTGTTGGTTGGTACAATAGCATCTCAGATACTGTTCAAGAGACTGGTTAGTCCTTTCGCACTGACCATTAGTCTGGGGATGATAAGCAGTACTTAATCTCCTAGTAATCTTGAGAATAGAACATAACTGAGTCCAGAACTTAGAGGTGAATTGAGATCCTCTATCAGACGTGATGGAATCGGGTAGTCCATGTAATTTTACAACATGATTCAAGAACAGTATGGCTGTTTCGGATGCGGTTGGTAAACCCATATGTGGAATAAAATGTGCCATTTTAGAAAACAGATCAACAATGACTAGAATTGTGTTATGGTTAGAGGATGGGGGTAGCTCCACTATATAGTCCATTGCTATGTCCTTCCAGGGTCTATCAGGAACTGGTAATGAAAGAAGAAGACCATAAGGACGAGTTCTAGTATGTTTGCAAGTAGCGCAGACTGAACAGGATCGGATGTAAGAAGAGACAGAACTTTTCATATTGGGCCACCAATAGTCTCTTTGAAGTATGCGTAGTGTTTTATGAAGTCCAGGATGTCCTGATAGAAGAGAATCATGTGCAGAATGCATTAATTCATTTTGTAGAGGTTCTGGTATGTATATCTGGTTTCCATGGTAATACAGATTACTACTGTGTTTTTGTAGATCTGCTAATGGGAGTGTTGGATCTGCTCCCTGATACTCTTTTATAGAGGTTTCAGTGATTGAAGTTAATCCAATGAACTTATTTTGTGGAATGATAGAATCTGGAGGTATATAATGTTGTGGTCTTGGATCCTTCCTTGAAAGAGCATCTGCTTTTGTATTTTTGGAACCCGGGCGGTAAGTGATGGTAAAATCAAATCTTGAAAAGAAGAGGCTCCATCTAACTTGTCTAGATGTTAACGTTTTGCTGGTTTTCAAATATTCAAGGTTTCTATGATCCGTAAGTATAAGAATAGTATGTTTAGTACCCTCAAGGAGGTGTCTCCAAAACTCTAGTGCTGATTTTATAGCGAGAAGCTCTTTTTCACCAATAGCATAATTTAGCTCGGCTGAGCTCATTACCCTAGAGTAATATGATATTGGATGTAGTGCTTCCTTGGGTGAAACTCTTTGTGAGAGTACAGCTCCAAGAGCGTACTCAGAAGCATCAACCTCAAGCGTGTACTGTAAACTGGGATCTGGGAATTTGAGTATCGGTGCTGTTACAAACCTCTCCTTTAATATATTAAATGCGTTCTCAGCATGAATATTCTAAGAGAAACCAGGTTTTTTCTGAGTTAATTTAGTCAAGGGTCTAGCAATCTCAGAAAAGCCCTTGATAAACTTCCTATAGAAGTTTGCAAACCCGAGAAATCTCTGAACATCTTTTTTTGTACGGGGGGTGCTCCAATTAGTAATAGCTTCCACTTTGTTTGCTTCCATGGCGATACCAGAAGGGGAAACATGGTATCCTAAGAAGGAGATAGTAGTGGTATTAAAAATGCATTTCTCTAACTTAGCATAGAGATGGTGTGAACGAAGTCTGGACAAAACAAGCTTGACATGGGTGTGATGGTTTGTTATATTGTCAGAATAGATTAAAATGTCATCTAAATAAATGACCATACAGACATCAAGTAAGTCCTGAAATACGTCATTTATAAAACACTGGAACGTTGCAGGAGCGTTGCACAGCCCAAAAGGCATTACTGTATATTCATACAGTCCATAACGTGTGCGGAAAGCTGTTAGCCACTCATCGCCTTTCCTCATTCTTATCAAGTTATAAGCTCCTCTAAGATCTAATTTTGTGTAAATTTTAGCTCCTTGCAACCGTTCTATAAGTTCAGGGATAAGTGGGAGTGGGTACCTGTTTTTCTTGGTGCATTTGTTAAGTTGTCTGTAGTCGATAATAGGACGAAGTGATCCGTCCTTGTTTTTAACAAAAAACATTGCAGCACCCGCTGGAGAGGTGGAAGGTCTTATAAAACCTTTCTTAAGGTTGTCCTCTAAGTACTGTTTCAAGTGAACCAATTCAGGTTCTGACATAGGGTATATATGACCAAAGGGAATAGAACTGCCCGGTAGTAAGTCTATCGGACAGTCATAAGACCTATGGGGGGGTAAGTTCTGAGCTTCTACTTTGTCAAACACATCGGAATATTCTTTATAACATTCAGGTAAAACATGATCAGTCATACAACACACAGAAGCTTTGGGAAAACAGACTTCCTTACAGTAAGTGGAATTTAAATTCACAACACCTTGCTTCCAAGATATATCAGGATCATGTTTTATCAACCAATTGATACCAAAAATTAACGGGTATAAACTAGAAGGCAAAATATCAAATGTACATGTCTCAGTATGGCCTTTCTGTGTGATAACTTGTAAGGGTGTAGTGTGATGAGTGATAGGCCCTGTATTCATAAGAAAACCATCAACCAATCTTATGGCTTGTGCACTATCTTTTTTTATTGTGGGTATTTTATGTTTTGTAACAAATGCTTGGTCAATGAAATTCCCAGATGCACCAGAGTCAATAACGGCCTGGGTTTTTGTCTTCTGTAGACGCCACTGCAAAAGAACAGAAATTGGTAAATGAGTGGTAAGCATAGACAATTTATTAAGGCAATTCTGGTGCTGAAGATTCTTACCCCTCTTCTGTCTGATAAGCACAGGACAGTCTCTAACACCATGGTCCTTTGCTGCGCAATATAAACACAAGTTATGTAGCTTCCTTCTGGCTTTTTCCTCTGGTTTTAGAGGACCCCTCATGACAGCAACTTCCATAGGTTCATCATTTGATTTAGATGGTGCAGTGACCACAGGATGGTATACCGGGATTTTCTTGGCAATAGGATCAGATAGTGCCCTTTCAGATCTACGTTCTCTTATCCTTCTATCAACAGTGATACATAAGGTCATAAGATTCTCTAAATCCACAGGAACTGCACCACGGGCTAATTCATCTTTTAATGTTTCAGAAAGACCTGTTCTGAACTGATTTCTGAGAGCAGGTTCATTCCATTGGGTGTCTGGTGCCCATCTTTTAAAGTCTGTGATATATTCTTCTACTGCTCTTTTACCTTGTTGTAGGCTCCTAAGAGCAGTCTCAGCAGTATTCTGCTTGTGATGGTCTTCATATAATAGGGACATGGCAGAGAAAAAGGCATCTAAGGAGTCTAATATGGGGTCATTGTTCTCATAGAAGGCGTTGGCCCAGGATTTAGCCTCTCCTCTGAGGTATGAGATGACCGTTAGAACTTTGACCCGATCAGATGTATAGGTTCGGGGTTTTAAAGAAAAGTACAGAGTGCATGAGTTTTTAAATTCTCTAAACTGAGTCCTGTCACCAAAGAATTTTTCAGGTGGAGATACAGTTGGTTCAGGTGTTAATTCAATAGGAGCAGGTTTATCAGATAAATGCTCATTAATAAACTTCCTAATGTGATCATTTTCAATTTTAATTTCTCTGAGGCCTTGTAGCATATGGTCCATGCTTTGTGCAAGGGAACCAACACGGTTTGTAAGTTCAGTGATATCCATGCTGTAGGATATATGTTAAGGCTTGGTAATATGTTATGTTAGGTGCAAGTATTTTATATCCTTAACTGCAGGACCACTCAGTCTCACACCAAACCTTTAGGTTCATTAGATGTAATCAAGAACCTAGTTTTTGCTCATAGATCTGAGGGTCACTGCTGCATGGATGCAGAGTGAAAGAAGTGAGATTTAAAGGTATATTATCCCGATTGCAATACCAGGTTGCAATATGCAGATAATTATGCAGATAGTAGATAAATGAAAGATTTAGATAAGGTTAAGTATTAGTAGGTGAATGTCAGCCTCAATAAACACAGGTTGCAACCAGGAGGTGTTTCTATATAAAGTAAGCAGGAGAGCTCTATAACAGGTTATGTTGTTTTTAGTTAACAGGCAGTCCTTAGTTAGTCTATAACGTTGTTAGTATTCTTATAAACAGCAGGCAGTCTTTCACAACCAACAGTATGATTATTTGATAAAGCACATAGAATAATTAAGCACAGTTCATCAAGCTGAATCGATAGATATTACAGGCAATCAGATAGTTAACGGTAGCTGTATTTGCATAAGCGTCACACTGTAAAACATACAGGAAAGTCCTTCAAAGTAGTAAGTGAATTAAGGTATAATATGTTACCAACTTCAGAGAGTAAGGAATAGTAACGGTTACCGCAGCTTCAAGGTGAGTTGCTGTTAAGCACAGGAGTTGTTTGTTTGCAGCCAGCGTGAGAGAGAGCTCCAGAGACTTACGGTGACGTCAGACGCCGATACACGGCATCAATGTAGAAGCCGGGAGAAACTGAATTAACAAGTAAGAGATACTTTAAGGATTCCGGTCAAAACAAAGAAACCTGGTATAAGACGATCCAAAGTTGAAAAGCACACAGCAGTTGTAGTTATTATGAGTAAATTCCTTGGTTAGGAATAACAGCAAGGTGTCTTCGTTGTTGCTCAGCTTATAGCTAAGTGAATACAAATTACCAAGCATAGGTAGACTGGAGGAGGGGCCTTATATAGGGATGTGAATACCTGAACATCCTGATTTAAAGGGACAGGAACATAACACAGGACTACTTAAAACTCCAGTTCCATGCCGAAGAGTACTACCCTCCATAAGAGACTAAGACACTTCACTGCCAACCTCCTTGGACGAAAGGCAAAGAATTACTGGGGGATGAGGGAAGTGGGAGTAGTATTTAAGCCTTTGGTTGGGGTGTCTTTGCCTCCTCCTGGTGGCCAGGTTCTGAATTCCCAAAAGTAATGAATGCAGCTGTGGACTCTTTCCATTTATGAAGAAAAACATAAATTATGCTTACCTGATAATTTTCTTCTCTTCAGATGGAAATAGTCCACAACTTTCCGTCCGTGTTTTTATGTGGGGCGGCTGTAATTTTTTTTTTCTTGCACCTTTTCACCTTGATATTTCTTCTACTGTTCATTGTTCAGAATGACTGGGGGATGAGGAAAGTGGGAGGAGTATTTAAACCTTTGGCTGGGGTGTCTTTGCCTCCTCCTGGTTGCCAGGTTCTGAATTCCCAAAAGTAATGAATGCAACTGTGGACTCTTTCCAGCTAATGATCAGGTAAGCATAATTTATGTTTTTATTATATCTTTTCATGTGACAACACTGAAGAAATGACACTTTGCTACAATGTAAAGTAGTGAGTGTACAGCCTGTATAACAGTGTAAATTTGCTGTCCCCTCAAAATAACTCAACACACAGCCATTAATGTCTAAACCGTTGGCAACAAAAGTGAGTACACCCCTAAGTGGAAATGTCCAAATTGGGCCCAAAGTTTCAATATTTTGTGTGGCCACCATTATTTCCCAGCACTGCCTTAACCCTCTTGGGCATGGAGTTAACCAGAGCTTCACAGGTTGCCACTGGAGTCCTCTTCCATTCCTCCATGACAGCATCACAGAGCTGGTGGATGTTAGAGACCTTGCGCTCCCCCACCTTCCATTTAAGGATGCCCAACAGATGCTCAATAGGGTTTAGGTCTGGAGACATGCTTGGCCAGTCCATCACCTTTACCCTCAGCTTCTTTAGCAAGGCAGTGGTCGTCTTGGAGGTGTGTTTTTGGTTGTTATCATTTTGGAATACTCCCCTGCGGCCCAGTCTCTGAAGGGAGGGTATCATGCTCTGCTTCAGTCACAGTACATGTTGGCATTCATGGTTCCCTCAATGAACTGTAGCTCCCCAGTGCCGGCAGCATTCATGCAGGCCCAGACCATGACACTCCCACCACCATGCTTGACTGTAGGCAAGACACACTTGTCTTTGTTCTCCTCACCTGGTTGCCACCACACACGCTTGACACCATCTGAACCAAATAAGTTTATCTTGGTTTCATCGGACCACAGGACATGGTTCCAGTAATCCATGTCCTTAGTCTGCTTGTCTTCAGCAAACTTTTTCCAGGCTTTTTTTGTGCATCATCTTTAGAAAAGGCTTCCTTCTGGGACAACAGCCATGCAGACCAATTTGATGGAGTGTGCGGCGTATGGTCTGAGCACTAACAGGCTGACCTCCAGCCCTTCAACCTCTGCAGCAATGCTGGCAGCACTCATACGTCTATTTCCCAAAAACAACCTCTGGATATGACGCTGAGCACGTGCACTCAACTTTTTTGGTCGACTATGGTGAGACGTGTTCTGAGTGGAACCTGTCCTGTGAAACCGCTGTATGGTCTTGCCTACCGTGCTGCAGCTCAGTTTCAGGATCTTGGCAATCTTCTTATAGCCTAAGCCATCTTTATGTAGGGCAACAATTCTTTTTTTTTTTTAATCCTCAGAGAGTTCTTTGCCATGAGGTGTCATGTTGAACTTTCAGTGACCAGTATGAGAGTGTAAGAGCAATAACACCAAATTTAACACTCCTGCTCCCCATTCACACCAAAGACCTTGTAACACTAACGAGTAACATGACACTTGGGAGGGAAAATGGCTAATTGGCCCCAATTTGGACATTTCCACTTAGTGGTGTACTCACTTTTGTTGCCAACGGTTTAGACATTAATGGCTGTGTGTTGAGTTATTTTGAGGGGACAGCAAATTTACACTGTTATACAGGCTGTACACTCACTACTTTACATTGTAGCAAATTGTCATTTCTTCAGTGTTGTCACATGAAAAGATGTAATAAAATATTTACAAAAATGTGAGAGGTATACTCACACACATACTGACACCCTCTAGCTGTGAAAAACTGTCAAATGCAATCGAATAAGAAGCGGCCTTCAAGGGCTTAGAAATTAGCATATGAGCCTAAATAAGTTTAGCTTTCAACAAAGAATACCAAGAGTACACAGCAAATTTGATGATAAAAGTAAATTGGAAAGTTTTTTTTTTAAATGGCATGCCCTATATGAATCATAAAAGTTTAATTTGAACTTTACTGTCCCTATAACAACAGAAAATCAGAAAAGATAACAATTATTATTTTTCTCACGATTCACCATCTTGCAATTTATGCAGATAATGAGTAGGAATAAAATATCTAAAATTACACAAAATTCTGAATTGCTATTTTTATGGCAATCACCTGCTATTTAAATGGGTATGAAACCACTCATTTGATTATGGGCAATTTCCTCATTCATGTGAGGGGTATTGGATGTATGTGTGTTGTATGCTGTCTTTAAGGGATAGAAGCACCTTGGCGGCCACTATACCCCATACAGTAAATACATTAGGTAGGTGATTGTAATAAAAATGGCAATCACCTACTAATGATAATGGTGTTAGACCCAATACTGGAAAGAGGGCATACCCCTCTCTTGAACTGGGGCCTCATACAACTTTGTCATGTATAGGGGGAATGTGGGCTCTAAAAGTGATTCAACCCCCATTATGGCTGTCTACTTTGTGTAGGTGGTGATCATTACCTTGGTGATCACCTGACAATTAGAGGGGGGTTCTCATATCCATCTAGTTAAAGTAGACAGGGAGATAGAATGTTCTTTAATAGCCCTCCTCCTCCACCACTAGAACTCACTTTGTTTCTATTGGGGCGGGTGACCACTATTTCTAATGGTGATCACCTGCGTCCTAGGGTGGTATGAACTTTCAAACGAGGTGTCACTTGTCCCTCTAGCCCAAATGGGGAGAGTAGGAGCTCCATTATGTAATTTCCATTTTACAGCGACCACCTGCAACTTTTATTTGAAAGTGCAGACTCCCATCTTTCAAATGAGGAGTTGCTTGTCTTTGTAAGGGAACTAGGGGCTGAGATTTGGACTTCCAAAGCTCTCTTCCCCAGCCCCCTAGCTAGCTATCTCTTACTTTAAGCTTCAGCAGTTAGCTCAGCCCCCTTTGTGACATCATCAAGGGCACAGGGGGTGACCTCACAAGGCCTACAGGGAAGAGACAGCGACGGAGAAGGGAAATTTCCCATCTGCAGTATTGGTGTCCCAAGAATCCAGATCAAAAGTGGGACGCCTTATATGATGAATCTTTGTTCGTCATATGCCCTGCAGGAGAGATGTACATCAGTAGGATATTTCGTCATGTGCATCTAAGTGGTTTAAATAGTTTTATTAATCTATATAAAAATAATCATGACCTTAATAATAACTTAATTTAACTAAAACAACAGCATAGGTTTCACATTCATTTTTACTGCTTGCCCCTCTCTCCTCACACTTAGGTCCTTGTGCAGATTTATTCCTCTCTAAAAAATCTTCAATTTATTGAGCTTCTTGAAACTTAGTAAGGGGTTGATTCTGTGTACAAAGAATTGCAGAAAAATAGGTTTAGAAGGACAGTTAAGTCAAAATTAAATGTTCATGATTCAGATAGAGCATGCAATTTTAAGCAACTTTCCAATGTACTTGTATTATCTAATTTGATTCATTCTCTTGGTATCCTTTGTTTAAAAGCATACCTAGGTAGGCTACAGAGTAGCAATGCACTACTTGAAGCTAGCTGATGATTGGTGGCTGCAAATAAATGCCTCTAGTAGTTATTGCTCACCCATTGTGTTCAACTAGCTCCTAGTAGTGCTCTGCTGCACCTTCAACAAAAGATACCAAGGGAATTAAGCAAATTTGATCATAGTAGTAAATCTGAAAATTCTATCCTCTATCTGAATCATAAAATAAAAAGTTTGGGTTTATGTCCCTTTTAAGGTCTATTTCTCAACTTTGTATGTTTACTTTATAACATTGTTTCTGCAAAGAAGAGGCATGTTATTTCTACAGACACAAATTCACAGTTTTGAGAACTACAAAACCAAGAATATGTGATAATATCTTCTAGATAGAAACAATGCCCAATATAATATCACAGAAACCTCTTGGAGTTTTTTTTTTTTAAATCTTTGATTTTTATCCATCCCGCTTTAATCTAGGCAGGGAGTCACAGCTCCTAGATGTTTTCTTCTCCTAACAAGATATATCTAGATACAGATTTAGATTCATACAAACGGTGTAGATGACTCCTACATTTATATACTGTATATATTTATCAACCCATTAACATCTTTTAATCAAATGATTTCAGGAATAACATCACAAAATTCTTATAGAAATTATTAAAAGAGTTTAATTTAATAACAAATTCAAAAGTAATAGTTACTAAGTAACAATAAGGGGGAACACTGGCAAAAAAAAATATTTGTAGCTAGACAATATCAGTCAGAACTCGTCAAAGAAAAGAAAAAATCCACAGGGCAGCTCTCTTCCACGGTTTTGGCAATCCTGTAAAACGAAAAAAAAATACAAATCGCAAAAGGCGCCGCCATGCATTATAGGGTAGTAATGTCTACCATTGGTCAAACAAGAAAGCAGCAAATGCACTCACGTGAAATTGAGCACCACCCCTATTTCTCGTGGAGTGCTGGAAGATTAGAGTTTTCCAGTTAAACTCAGCGTGGCAATGCTGGAACAAAGCGGTCAAGGTGAAGAATTGTCGTCCTCCATCTCGAGGAACATCTAATGTTGACATGTGACGTCACCAAGTCTCGCTGTATACCACCATGCTGCTATTGGAGGAAAACTCAAAATAGAGTGAGCAATCAATATGTCCATCATATAGTACAGCAAGTGCGGTAGTATAAAAAAGTTAAAATCTATTTAAAACCATCAGCTGATTTGTATATGTTCTAAACAGAATGTTTTCATTTCTTTATTTTGTTTTGCAAACTCGTTTTACTCACTTGACAAACACAATGCAAATATGTAATCCCTGCCATAGCTATGCAAATGAAAAGGTAAAGTTGTTTAGTAATAATTGCAATAAATATGTGCTGATGATGGTTCTATTCTGATAAAGAATAATGAATAGAGGGTGCCGGGCCAAAACATTACTTAAAGGGACAGTCAAGTCAAAATTAAACTATCATGATTCAGATAGGGCATGTAATTGTAAACAACTTTCCAATTTACTTTTATCATCACATCTGCTTTGTTTTCTTGGTATTTATTTGTTGAAAGCTAAACCTAGGTAGGCCTTCATATGTTAAGCTTTAGAATTTTCATGCAGAATAGCATCTATATTTCCTGATAAGAGACTAGAGCCTGTATTACTTAGCATTTTTCTCTAAACGCCAAAAAAAAAAGTTGTCCATTGGTATCTGGTATTTAGGGATTTAGATGACCTGGGTAGAGGCAGATACTTGGGGATTATTTTTTTTATTTATTATTAATGAGCTATTGCTGTCTACGGCAAGGGATATTTAAAAATGTTATGTTTGAATATATAATGCAAATTGCCTTCCTTTTGTGTAGAAAAGGTTGGATTTTATTTGCAGTATATACATTTTATTAAATGTATTAGTAAATAAATATTTTAATAGCTAATTCCTTATATAGTAAAAGTATGGTATTATTGGTTTGCTCCAACTGACAGTGATATTAAGGAATCTGTGATATTAAGAAACCCTAAATAACTAGAGAGTATGCTATGGAACATGAATAGCATTGGATATATTAGGACAATTCCAACTCTTCTAAACACAATAATGTATTCCCCTGCACAATGAGGTTTCTGTGAATAAATTACATTTGTTTTCAATTTAACACACTTTAAAATAATATTTGAACTAAGCATATATAGTTAAAGTACATTTGTAGGTTGTATTTATGTATATACTGTACATGTGGAGTTTAAATAATATGTAGAAGAAAGGATTGAATGATCTAATTGATTTACATAGTTGTTGCAACTACAGTAATTGAGAATGAAAAGGCAGAAACCATAAAATGACTGATTCTTTTACAAGTGTGTGTATATATATATATACATATATGTGTGTGTGTGTATATATGAGCGTTAATTTTTTTTAATTTTTTTAAATGGTGTAGAGATATTTCTATTAGGGCTCAATTTTAACATTTTAACACTACTTTACTCTTTCATTAATGTGATATGTGTGCTTAATAGAAGTGGGTGGTTGCAAGCACAAATCTGATGACTAATGCTTTACGTGGACGTCAGTCCAGGGTGGGATCCAGAGGCTGAGCAGTGAATAGGCTCTGCACACTTCAGTTAGACAGAGGACTAGATTACAAAAGGAGTGCAATTATATTAGTACTAACTGTGCTCAAGTTAAAGCAATATGGCTCCTAGTCTTGCACTCATATTACAAGTTGAAAGTAAAATATTAGTACAAGCAAAAGCCTCAGGCACACTAATATCTGGAGGTCAGACAGCGTTGCTGCGCTAACTCCCTTTCCCCATAAACTTCTATATGTGCCTTTTACACATGTAGTGAAGACGACTTGCTGAAGTTCAAACCGAGCATCAGAATGGGGAAGAAAGGGTATTTAAGTGACTTTGAACGTGGCATGGTTGTTGGTGCCAGACGGGCAGGTCTGAGTATTTCAAAAATTGCAGATCTACTGGGATTTTCATGCACAACCATCTCTAGGGTTTACAGAGAATGTTCCAAAAAAGAGAAAATATCCAGTGAGCGGCAGTTGTGTTGATGATAATGCCTTGTTGAGGTCAGAGGAGAATGGGCAGACTGGTTCAAGATGATAGAAAGGCAACAGTAACTCAAATAACCACTAGTTACAACCAAGGTATGCAGAATACCTTCTCTGAAAGCATAACATGTCAAACCTTGAAGCAGATGGGCTACAGCAGCAGAAAACCACACCTAGTAACACTCCTGTCAGCTAAGAACAAGAAACTGAAGCTACAATTTGCAGAAGGGTCACCAAAATTGGACAATTGAAGATTGGAAAAATGTTGCCTGGTCTGATGAGTCTTGATTTCAGCTGCAACATTCAGATGTTAGGGTCAGCATTTAGCATAAACAACATGAAAGCATGGATTCATCCTGCCTTGTATCATCGGTTCAGGCTGCTGGTGGTGGTGTAATGGTGTGGAGGATATTTTTTTGGCACACTTTGGGCCTCTTAGTACCAATTGAGCATTGTTTAAATGCCATGACCTACCTGAGTATTGTTGCTGACCATGTCCATCCCTTTATGACTACAGTGTACTCATCTTCTGATGGCTACTTCCAGCAGGATAATGTATCATGTCACAAAGCTCAAATCATCTCAAACTGGTTTCTTGAACATGACAATGAGTTCAGTGTACTCCAATGTCCTTCACAGTCACCAGATCTCAATCCAATAGAGCACCTTTGGTATGTGGTGGAACGGGAGATTTGCATCATGGACAAATCTGCAGCAATTGCGTGATGTTATCATGGCAATATGGACCAAAATCTCTGAGGACTGTTTCCAACACCTTTAATCTATGCCATGAAGAATTAAGGCAGTTCTGAAAGCAAAAGGGGGTTCAACCGGTACTAGCAAGGTGTACCTAATAAAGTGGCCGGTGAGTGTGTATGTATATGTGTGTGTGTGTATATATATATATATATATATATATATATATATATATGTGTGTGTGTGTGTATGTATGTATCTATGTATATAAATATACACACACACAGCTCTGGAGAAATTTAAGAGACCACATAGGTATATGTTTGAGTAAAATTAACATTTTTGTTTTATTCTATAAACTACTGACAACATTTCTCCCAAATTCCAAATAAAAATATTGACATTTAGAGCATTTATTTGCAGAAAATGACAACTGGTCAAAATAACAAAAAAGATGCAGTATTTTCAGAACTCAACTAATGTAAAGAAAACAAGTTGTCAGAGCAGAAGAAAGTGTTTTCTTCCAGGAAAACCTTGCACGTGGCTTGATTCATGCATCCTTCACAAAGATAAATCTTCCCGATTCCAGCCTTGCTGAAGCACCCCCAGATCATCACTGATCCTCCACTAAATTTCATAGTGGGTGCTATTCACTGTGGGTTGTAGGCCTCTCTATTTACGTCTAATTAGACAACCAGGTGTTTGGAAAAGCTGAAAATTGGACTCATCAGAGAAGGGGTCCTAACGCTGGTTTTGGCCGGCCGCTGGTATTTAGAGTCAGGCAGGAATGGGTCTAACGCTCACTTTCAAGCCGCGACTTTTCCATACCGCAGATCCCCTTGCGCCAATTGCGTATCCTATCTTTTCAATGGGATCTGCCTAACGCTGGTATTTAGAGTCTTGGCTGAAGTGAGCGGTAGACCCTCTACCGACAAGACTCCAGCCGCAGAAAAAAAGTCAGTAGTTAAGAGCTTTCTGGGCTAACGCCGGTTTATAAAGCTCTTAACTACTGTGCTCTAAAGTACACTAACACCCATAAACTACCTATGTACCCCTAAACCGAGGCCCCCCCACATCGCCACCACTATAATAAATATTTTTAACCCCTAATCTGCCGACCGCACACCGTCGCCACTTACCTTATCCCTATGAACCCCTAATCTGCTGGCCGTAACATCGCCGACACCTACATAATATTTATTAACCCCTAATCTGCCCCCCCAACGTTGCCGCTACCTACCTACACTTATTAACCCCTAATCTGCCGACCGGACCTCGCCGCTACTCTAATAAAGTTATTAACCCCTAAACCGCCGCACTCCCGCCTCGCAAACCCTATAATAAATAGTATTAACCCCTAATCTGCCCTCCCTAACATCGCCGCCACCTAACTTCAAGTATTAACCCCTAATCTGCCGACCGGACCTCGCCGCAACTCTAATAAATGTATTAACCCCTAAAGCTAAGTCTAACCCTAACACCCCCCCTAAGTTAAATATAATTTTAATCTAACGAAATAAATTAACTCTTATTAACTAAAGTATTCCTATTTAAAACTTAATACTTACCTGTAAAATAAACCCTAATATAGCTACAATATAACGAATAATTATATTGTAGTTATTTTAGGATTTATATTTATTTTACAGGCAACTTTGTATTTATTTTAACTAGATACAATAGCTATTAAATAGTTATTAACTATTTAATAGCTACCTAGTTAAAATAATTACAAAATTACCTGTAAAATAAATCCTAACCTAAGTTACAATTAAACCTAACGCTACACTATCAATAAATTAATTAAATAAATTAACTACAAGTTCCTACAATTAAAAACAATTAAATAAACTAAACTAAATTACAAAAAAAACAAAACACTAAATTACAAAAAATAAAAAAAGATTACAAGAATATTAGGCTAATTACACCTACTCTAAGCCCCCTAATAAAATAAAAAAGCCCACCAAAATAATAAAGGTCCCTACCCTATTCTAAATTAAAAAGTAACTAGCTCTTTTACCAGCCCTTAAAAGGGCTTTTTACGGGGCATGCCCCAAAGTAATCCGCTCTTTTGCCTGTAAAAAAACCCACAATACCACCCCCCAACATTACAACCCACCACCCACATACCCCTACTCTAACCCAAACCCCCCCTTAAATAAACCTAACACTACCCCCCTGAAGATCTCCCTACCTTGCCAGCCGGGCACCGATGGACCAAAAGAGGACATCCGGAGCGGCAGAAGTCTTCATCCTATCCGGGCAGAAGAGGACATCCAGACCGGCAGACATCTTCATCCAAGCGGCATCTTCTATCTTCATCCATCCGGAGCGGAGCGGAGCCATTTTCTTCCAGCCGACACGGATCCATCCTTCTTCCCCGATGCCTACTCGCCAAATGAAGGTTCCTTTAAATGACGTCATCCAAGATGGCGTCCCTCGAATTCCGATTGTTCCGATCAGCCAATAGAATGCGAGCTCAATCTGATTGGCTGATTGGATCAGCCAATCCGATTGAACTTGAATCTGATTGGCTGATTCAATCAGCCAATCAGATTTTTCCTACCTTAATTCCGATTGGCTGAAAAAATCCTATCAGCCAATTGGAATTCGAGGGACGCCATCTTGGATGACGTCATTTAAAGGAACCTTCATTCGGCAAGTAGGCGTCGGGGAAGAAGGATGGATCCGCGTCGGCTGGAAGAAGATGGCTCCGCTCCGGATGGATGAAGATAGAAGATGCCGCTTGGATGAAGATGTCTGCCGGTCCGGATGTCCTCTTCTTCCCGGATAGGATGAAGACTTCTGCCGCTCCGGATGTCCTCTTTTGGTCCATCAGTGCCCGGCTGGGTGAACACGACTCAAGGTAGGGAGATCTTCAGGGGGGTAGTGTTAGGTTTATTTAAGGGGGGTTTGGGTTAGTGTAGGGGTATGTGGGTTGTAATGTTGGGGGGGTGGTATTGTGTTTTTTTTTACAGGCAAAAGAGCTGATTACTTTGGGGCATGCCCCGCAAAAAGCCCTTTTAAGGGCTGGTAAAAGAGCTGGTTACTTTTTAATTTAGAATAGGGTAGGTACCTTTATTATTTTGGGGGGCTTTTTTATTTTATTAGGGGGCTTAGAGTAGGTGTAATTAGCCTAATATTCTTGTAATCTTTTTTTATTTTTTGTAATTTAGTTTAGTTTATTTAATTGTATTTAATTGTAGGTACTTGTAGTTAATTTATTTAATTAATTTATTGATAGTGTAGTGTTAGGTTTAATTGTAACTTAGGTTAGGATTTATTTTACAGGTAATTTTGTAATTATTTTAACTAGGTAGCTATTAAATAGTAAATAACTATTTAATAGCTATTGTACCTAGTTAAAATAAATACAAAGTTGCCTGTAAAATAAATATAAATCCTAAAATAGCTACAATATAATTATTCGTTATATTGTAGCTATATTAGGGTTTATTTTACAGGTAAGTATTTAGTTTTAAATAGGAATACTTTAGTTAATAAGATTTAATTTATTTCATTAGATTAAAATTATATTTAACTTAGGGGGGGTGTTAGGGTTAGACTTAGCTTTAGGGGTTAATACATTTATTAGAGTTGCGGCGAGGTCCGGTCAGCAGATTAGGGGTTAATACTTGAAGTTAGGTGGCGGCGATTAGGGGTTAATACTATTTATTATAGGGTTTGCGAGGCGGGAGTATGGCGGTTTAGGGGTTAATAACTTTATTAGAGTAGCGGCGAGGTCCGGTCGGCAGATTTGGGGTTAATAAGTGTAGGTAAGGTAGCGGCGACGTTGTGGAGGGCAGATTAGGGGTTAATAAATATAATATAGGGGTCGGCGATGTTAGGGGCAGCAGATTAGGGGTACATAGGTATAATGTAGGTTGCGGCGGTGTACGGAGCGGCAGATTAGGGGTTAATAATATAATGCAGGTGTCAGCGTTAGCGGGGGCGGCAGATTAGAGGTTAATAAGTGTAAGGTTAGGGGTGTTTAGACTCGGGGTTCATGTTAGGGTGTTAGGTGTAGACTTAGAAAGTATTTCCCCATAGGAAACAATGGGGCTGCTTTGGGAGCTGAATGCTGCTTTTTTGCAGGGTTTTTTTCATCCCAAACTGTCCCATTGTTTCCTATGGGGGAATCGTGCACGAGCACGTTTTGCCAGCTTACCGCTACCGTAAGCAACGCTGGTATTGAGGGTTGAAGTGGCGGTACATTAGGCTCAACGCACCCTTTTTGGAGCCTAAAGCAGCCCTTCAGACAACTCTAAATACCAGCATTGTCTTAAGGGTGCGTTGGGAAAAAAGCGGCGTTAGCTACGCAGGTCTTTACTGACAAAACTCTAAATCTAGGCCTTTATTTCTAGCTTTGCACAACTTGCCTTGCCCCTAGGAGCCTGTTTTGAACTGTCCTCGACGTGCACCTCACCCCAGCTGCCATTTGACATTCTTTTTGTGGGCCACTTGATGTCATCCTAGTGTTGTTGAGTAATATTTAAATGAGTTGGCGGTTTTCACCCTCTGCTGGTCTGCAGCTTTGTTGTCTCCAATGTCTTATAAACCTTGAGTCTTTCAAATTTTAAGGATGAAAGCAACCTGACGTTTACTGTATCCCTCTGCCAGTAAAGTTAGAATTGAACCCTTCTTTTTCTCACTCAAAAAAATTATTTTTAACTCCTTTGAGCCACCAATCAGCAAGCACTACCCAGGGCCTGAACCAAAAATGGTCCGGCTCCTAATCTTACATTCCAGCTTTTCAAATAAAGCTACCAATAGAACAAGAAACATTTATAATATTATTACTAGTATTATAATTTATTTGTATAGCGCCACAAGATTCCGTCACGCTGGGTACAAAGATAGGGGTATACAATAATAAGAATTTGTGATAAAATACAAAACATAACATCTAAGCAAATCTAGTACAGGTGGAAGAGGGCCCTGCTCCGGAGAGCTTACAGTCTACCGGTTAAGGGTGCAGAGACATAAGGTTTGGGGTAGCTTGTTACATACGTTGTAGTTGCAGCAGTGAGTCATGGAGTTCAAGAATTACTTTGGTGCAGATGAGAGATGGTAAGCTTCTCTGAATAGGTGTGTTTTTAAGGAGTGTCTGAAGCTATACAAGGTTGGAGTGGGGTAGAGAGTATTTGGAGATGAGAGAGGAAATATAGTTGGGAGTGAGGCAAGTTAGGGTTAATACTTTAAATTGTATTCTGGAGTTTATGGAGGGCCAGTGTAGAGACTGGCAAAGTGGAGCTGCTGATGTAGATCGGCGACTTAGGTGGGCGAGTCTAGCTGAAGCATTCATATAGATTGGAGGGAGGAGAGGCGGTGTTTTGGAAGGACATTTAGAAGTAGATTGCAATAGTCAATGCGTGAGAAAATGAGGGAATGAATTAGTATTTTTATAGTTTTTTTAGTAAGGAAGAGATGAATTTTGGAAATGTTGCGTAGGTGTGCACGGCAGGATTTGGTAAGTGCTTGTAAATATGGGTTGAATGTAAGTTCTGAGTCAAGTGTGACCCGAGGACAGCGGACCTGGGGTGAGGTGTTGAAAATAGAGTCTCCGACCATCAGAGGAATGTCATTTTTCGGATATCTGGAAGAGAGGGAAATAAGAAGCAGCTCAGTTTTGGACAGATTGATTTGGATGTAGTGTGAGGACATCCAAGAAGAGATTGCAGAGAGACAGTTGGAAATCTGATTGAGTAAAGAGGAAGAGATATCAGGAGAGGAAAGATAGATTTGGGTATCATCAGCATATAAGTGGTACTGAAAGCCAAAGGAGGCTATACGTTTTCCAAGACAGGATGTATAGAGCGAGAAAAGCAAGGGACCCAAAACAGAGCCTCCAACTGAGAGAGGCAAAAGGATGAGAAGATGTGTTGTTAAAGGAAACTGAAAACGAGCAGTTTGAGCTATATGAAGCAAACTAGGGGAGGGCTGTTTCTTGGATGCCAAATGAATGTAGGATTTTTAGGAGGAGAGGATGGTCAACTGTGTCAAAAGCAGTGGATAGGTCAAGAAGAATTAGTAAGGAGTAGTGGCCTTTTGTTTTAGCCAATAACAGGTCGTTTGTTACTTTAGTGAGAGTGGTTTCTGTTGAGTGTTTAGGGCGGAAACCAGATTGTAGTGGATCAAGTAAGGAGTTAGAAATTGAGTTAGGCAATTATAGACCAGTCATTCCAATAAGTTGGAAGCAAAGGGAAGTAAGGATACTGGTCAATAGTTAGAAGGGCTCCATGCGAAGACTTTTTTAGGATTGGTGTGATTAATGCATGCTTGAATGTATCAGGAAATGTGCCAGCAGTGAGAGACTGGTTAAAGAGGTAAGTTAGGATAGAGGATAGTGAAGCAGAGAGAGAGGGAAGAAGTTGTGAAGAAATAGGATCAAGTGTGCAGGTTGTGAGATGAACTGAAGATAAGAGTACAGAGACTTCTTCCTCTGTTACAGGAGGAAAGAAGCAGAGAATTTTGTTAATAGAAGGGGTGGGTAGGAGGGCTGGTTTTGAGGAGTGTAAGGTGTAGATGTCTTTCCTAATGTGGTCAATTTTATTTTTGAAGTGATTAGCAATATTCTGAGCAGTGAGTTCGGTAGTGGGCGGATGTGCAGGTGGACATAGAAGGGAGTTAAAGGTTGAGAACAGCTTTCTGGGGTTGGATGCATGAGTTATCACAAGGGAGGAGAAATATACTTGTTTGGCCAGGCTGATGGCAGAGTTGTATGACTTAAGGATGAATTTATAATGTAGGAAATCAGAATAGATGCGTGATTTCCTCCACTGCCAATAAGCAGCCCGTGAACATCGCTGAAGATATCGGGTCTGTTTGGTGTGCCACAGTTGTTGTTGAGTGATTGATTTACGGCGAACAGTGGGGGTTCATTTTTGTCAAGTATTGATTTTAGTGCTGAATTATACTGTAAGGCCACAAGGTTTGGACAAGAGAGGGATGAAATGTCAGAAAGCAGAGGATTTAGTTGAGTGGAAAAGTCTGTGAAATCCAAGTCATTTAAATTCCTGTAAGGTAGCAGTTTTTTGGGGTCATGCAAAGATGCAGCATGTAGAGTAAGAGAGAAAGTTAGTAGATGGTGGTCGGAGAGAGGAAACGGTAAGTTAGAGAAGTTGGAAACAGCACAGAGATTTGTGAAGACCAGGTCAATTGTGCTGCTTTCACAGTGGGTTGGATATGTTGTCCACTGGGACAGGCCAAAAGAGGTGGTAAGGGATAGAAGTTTAGAGGCAGCTGCCATGTTGAAGTCACCTAAGATGAGAGAAGGGACATTACAAGATAGAAAATGTGGACGCCAGGCTTCAAAGTGGGCCAGAAATTGTGATGCTGGGCCAGGGGGCCGATAGATGACAGCAATACGAAGAGCTACAGGGGAGAAGAGGTGGATAATGTGAACTTCAAAAGATGAGAAAGTAATAGATGGTGGTGAAGGAATGTAGTAGAAGATACTGTGTGGAGGCAGGAGAATTCCTACTCCCCCTCCTTGTTTGTCTCCTGGCCTGGGAGTGTGACTGAAGTGCAGGCTGCCATAGGACAGAGAGGCTACAGCAGTTGTGTTAGAGGAGGAAAGCCAAGTTTCAGTGAGGGCTAACAGGTTAAGTGAACGTGAAATGAAAAGGTTGTGAATAGATGTAAGCTTATTACATACAGTGTGTGCATTCCAAAGGGGACAAGAGATTGTGTTGTACTAACAGAAGTGCAGTTAATGAGGTTGAGAGGGTTTACGTGGGCAAGGTTTATGAGGTGTCATTCGGGTTAGTGAACAGAGGGAAGCAGAGGGTGGACCTGGGCTAGGTGAGACATCCCCAGCTGCAAGGAGAAGAAAGATGGTGAGAGAAAGAAGATGAGAGTGTGTCTTATGTGAGTGTTTAAGTTTAGAATCAGTGAAGCATGGCTGGCTGAGGGATGTGAGATAGGAATAGAGTGTTGTAAAATGGGGAAAGTAGAAGAGAAGGAGAAATCTAAATTGTCTGAGTGCTGTTTGTGAAATGAAGAGATAATAGGAGTATATTATAAAGCTGCATAAAATTGCATGCTCTATCTGAATCATGAAAGAATAAAAAGTTGGGTTTAGTATCCCTTTAAAAACTTTCTAAATTCTCACAAGAACAGTGCTCTCACCTCCTTTATTATAACTATGCAAATCTGATTTTATTGTATAGGTCAGAAGTAGGCTGGCTTTTTATAAATAAAGCATAATAATAATAGTGCTAATATAAAGATATGTATGCACTGAAGGAAAAGCCTTAAAGTGAAGGGCAATTTGGATGAATTAGTGCCCGGTTTTTAATAAACCTATTAAAAACAAGGGCACTTTAATTCATCAAAATTGACATTTCACTCCTTTTCTTCAAAAACTTACCTTTTAATCCTGAATGCCGCTCCAGCAATTCCTCCGGCTGTAGGAAGCCTCTTCTTACGTCAGAAATGACGAATCCGGCTTCCTCCAATCATGGCTTTCTCCCCGGGGGGATTATGGCCTGATGCAACGCTGTGATTGGAGGAAGCCGGATTCGTCATTTTGGACCAGAGAAGAGGGCTTGCGACTGGCAGTAGAAGTGCTGCAGCGGCTGACAGGATTAAAAGGTAAGTTTTTAAAGAAAAGGAGTGAAATGTCAATTTTGATGAATTAAAGTGCCCTTGTTTTTAATAGGTTTATTAAAACTGGACACTAATTCATCCAAATTGACCTTCACTTTAACAAATATACTGATGATTCTTTGTCAATCCCTTCTACTGAAAATAGTATATTAAGCAGGCTGTAGATATCATTTCTGTTTAGAAATATCTGATTTTCACATTACCAATCTGATCTGGTGACTTAAAAAACAGATTTTGATAGCTGAAAAGAAAAAATACCCATATACTGCACTGTGCATTTCCAGATGGTCTAGTCTTGCTATTTAATAGACTTTAGTAATCAGCTTCTATGCTTCTTCCAATTGTGATAATTGGCCTATATGTATGCCTTTTGTGTGTTATGTTGCTGTCCCTTTAAACATTTGGCACATTTCATTTGGATGCATAATTAAGCTGTTTTGTTAAAAGAATTGAGTTTATAATGGCAGACTTATTTTGTGCTATAAACCTGCTATTATTTGAGTTACAATTCCCAGGACATGCGAGGAAGAAATTTAGGTTTAGAGGACTTATGATATCATCAAAGTGACAGCAGTTTAGGTTATTATCAGTAGTCTGCTTGCAGATAACCAGTGTAAAGCTTCTAGCTATCTGCTGCTCCTGCCTGTTGCTGATACAGGCATACTGTACCTCGTTTTATTGCACTTTGCTTTATTTATTTATTTAATAGTCTATCTGCACCATTTTTACAACATATATACACATATAAATACATATATACACATATAAATACATATATACACATATAAATACATATATACACACATAAACACATAAATACACATATAAATACATATATACACATATAAATACATATATACACACATAAACACATATATACACATATAAATACATATATACACATATAAACACATATATACACATATAAACACATAAATACACATATAAATACATATATACACATATAAATACATATATACACACATAAACACATATATACACATATAAATACATATATACACATATAAATACATATATACACACATAAACACATATATACACATATAAATACATATATACACATATAAATACATATATACACATATAAATACATATATACACACATAAACACATAAATACACATTAATACACACTACCAGCAAAAAGATTATGACTAAAGGCTCAGATGATAGCATTTCTTAGCAATAAAGTACATTTTAATTAAAGTATGTACATTGTTGTTTTAGACATAATGCTATTGCACATTTAATAGACCACAGTATAGTGTAAATAGAACTTTTACATGCAGTGGGAAGCAAAAAAATTAGTGTTAGTTTGACTTTTCGCTTTATTGCGGTGGTCTGGAACCAAACCCGCAATATTTTCGAGGTACACCTGTACTTGTAAACGCACTTTACTTTTAGCTAACATTTTTTTTTTTTAAGGGGCTTTGTTTTTGCCATGGAATATATTTCAAGAAGCAGAGGATCCTGGTAGACATGCTACATCTGTAGGTTTTAATTAAAGGGACAGTCAACACCAGAATTTTTGTTGTTTAAAAAGATAGATAATCCCTTTATTACCCATTCCCCAGTTTTGCAAAACCAACACAGTTATATTAATACACTTTTTACTTCTGTGACTAACTTGTATCTAAGCATCTTCTGACCACCCCTAATCACATGACTTTTAGTTATTTTGCATATAGTTGCATTTTAGCCAATTAGTGCAGTGTCTGCCACTAGCCACGGGCGTGATCACAATGCTATCTATATGGCCTACATGAGCTTGCTCTCCCCTGCTGTGAAAAGTAAATAAAATAGAGGCGGCCTTCAAGGGCTTAGAAATTATCATATGTGCCTCCCTAGGTTTGCTTTCAACTAGAATACCAAGAGAACAAAGCAAAATTGTTGATAAAAGTAAATTGGAAAGTTGTTTAAAATTACATGCCCTATTTGAAAAATGAAAGGTTTTTTTGGACTTGACTGTCCCTTTAAGTGAATAACTATCTACTAGGATGACATGTGCAGTCTTTAGTTACTTTCAAATGAGTCTTCTTATATTTGTGGGTGAAGTACCTCTACTTCATCTGGGGACTTGGGCTTTTGCTTTTGTTTCTTCTGGAATTAACCTTACAGAAATTACTACCCACAATGTATTTGGGCCAGTGTGCTGACAGGTTCACCTTGTTATTGCTTATATACAGCATATATACAGACTTTCTCTACTCTCCACATATTTAGTGTCCTGTTCAGTTAGGGGCTACTACCTCTGAGGGCTATTCTCCCCCTAGGTTTTGCAGGAAGAAGCATAAGGTCAGGCTGTGGAATGGAGATTATACAGACTCGTCTCCTCGAATAACCCTGGAACAGGAGACAAGGGATTCACTTCAATGGTGGTTGTCCCTGGATCATCTATCCCAGGGAACATGCTTTCGCAGACCATCTTGGGTGATTGTGACAACAGATGCCAGCCTTCTAGGGTGGGGAGCTGTCTGGGGTCCTCTGAAGGCTCAGGGAGTGTGGACTCCTGCAGAATCTGTTCTTCCTATAAACATCCTGGAACTGAGAGCAATCTTCAATGCTCTTCTTGTCTGGTCTCAATTGGCTTCGGCCCAGTTCATCGGATTCCAGACGGACAACATAACGACAGTGGCTTACATCAATCATCAAGGAGGAACAAGGAGTTCCTTAGCGATGACCGAGGTAGCCAAGATAATCAGGTGGGCGGAGGCCCATTCTTGTCATCTGTCAGCGATCCATATCCCAGGGGTGGACAACTGGGAGGCGGACTTTCTGAGCAGACAGACTTTTCATCCAGGAGAGTGGGAACTCAATCCAGAAGTGTTTTCCAACCTGATTCTCAAATGGGGTCGGCCGGAGTTGGATCTCATGGCATCTCGTCAGAATGCCAAGCTCCTGAGATACGGGTCGAGGTCCAGGGATCCCCAGGCAGAACTGATAGATGCTCTGGCGGTTCCTTGGTCCTTCAATCTTGCATACCTATTTCCTCCGTTTGCGCATCTTCCTTATGTCATTGCCAGAATCAAACAGGAGAGGGCATCAGTCATCCTCATTGCTCCTGAGTGGCCTTGCAGGATTTGGTATGCATATCTGGTGGACATGTCATCCCTGCCACCTTGGAGACTCGCGTTGAGGAAGGACCTTCTCATTCAAGGACCCTTCCTTCACCCAAATCTAGTTTCTCTGAAGCTGACTGCTTGGAGATTGAACGCTTAATCCTATCCAAGTGGGGGTTTTCTGATTCGGTCATAGAGACCATGATCCAGGCTCGTAAACCTGTGACTAGAAAGATTTACCATAAGATATGGCATAAATATCTTTATTAGTGTGAATCCAAGGGCTACTCATGGAGTAGATTTAGGATTCCCAGAATGTTGTCCTTTCTCCAAGAAGGATTGGAGAAGGGTTTATCAGCAAGTTCCCTAAAGGGTCAGATCTCTGCCTTATCTATTTTGTTACACAAACATCTGGCAGATGTCCCAGATGTTCAACCCTTTTGTCAGGCTTTGGTTAGAATCAGGCCTGTGTTTAAACCAATTACTCCTCCATGGAGTCTGAATTTAGTTCTCAAAGTTCAAGGGGTTCCGTTTGAGCCTATGCATTCCTTAGATATTAAGTTGTTATCTTGGAAAGTTTTATTTCTTGTTGCCATTTCTTCAGCTCGAAGAATGTCTGAATTTTCGGCATTACAATTCAATTCTCCTTACCTTATTTTTCATTCAGATAAGGTAGTTTTACGTACTAACCTAGGGTTCCTTCCTAAGGTTGTTTCAAGCAGGAACATTAATCAAGAGATTGTTGTTCCTTCCTTGTGTCCTAATCCTTCTTCTCAAAAGGAACGTCTTTTGCACAATTTGGACGTGGTCCGTGCTTTGAAATTTTATTTACAAGTGACTAAGGACTTTCATCAGTCGTCTTCTTTGTTTGTCCTTTTCTCTGGAAAACGTAAGGGTCAGAAAGCTACGGCTACCTCTCTTTCTTTTTGGCTGAAGAGTATAATCCATTTTGCATATGAGACTGCTGGACAGCAGCCTCCTGAAAGAGTTACGGCTCATTCCACTAGGGCTGTTTCTTCCTCATGGGCATTCAAAAATGATGCTTCTGTAGAACAGATTTGCAAGGCTGCAACTTGGTCTTCTCTTCACACTTTTTCTAAATTTTACAAATTCGATACTTATCATCTGTGTACTTTAGCTTTGGTATTGTATCCCACAAGTAAGGATGAAATCCGTGGACTCATTGTGTCTTTAACCCTTTGGCTTCAAAGCCATTTCCCACCTGGGTGCTAATATTTTATTTTATTTTTTTTATTTTTTAAATTTTTGAAAACATTTTTTTTTTAACTTTTTTTTTTTTTTACAGACCCCCAATACTTACACTGTTGGAAAGGTTAAGTGATTACCTTTCCAACAGTGGGTCTTGGGGGTCTGTAGCTGCTTAGATGCCTGAGATAAAGGCTTCTAAGCAGCATGCCCCCCATCTCCTATACTTAACATTGTTATAATGTTATAAATAAAGTTGCGCAGTGACGTCATCACGTAATTGCGCGTGATGTCACCGCACATCACGTGAAGCCCCGGCGATGCCTGTCCCTCTACAGACACAATCGCCGGGGTAGGAGCAGTAAGGAGCCCCCAGATCTCCCTCAAGGTGGGAGAGTGCTCATGACGGCTCTGAGCCGTCATTAGCACCAGAATGAGAGACTCTGTGACGGCTCAGAGCCATCATTAGCACTCAAAGGGTTAAAAAGAAAAGAAAATTTATGCTTACCTGATAAATTTATTTCTTTTTAGACACGATGAGTCCATGGCCCGCCCTGTTCTCTGAGACAGGTTATTAATTTTTGTAAACTTCAGACACCTTGGCTTTTCCTTTCTCTTCCTAACTTCGGTCGAATGACTGGAGTGGGAGGGAATGGAGGAGCTATATATAGCAGCTCTGCTGTGGTGCTCTTTGCCTCCTCCTGCTGACCAGGAGGTGAAATCCCACAAGTAAGGATGAAATCCGTGGACTCATCGTGTCTAAAAAGAAATACATTTATCAGGTAAGCATAAATTTTCTTTTTTTTTCTATTTTTTTTTCTATTCTGAGTTAAAATTGTTCTATAGTTATTGCTTATAATCTATTATTTCTGACGTTCCATGTGGGTAATACATTTATTGACCTTCATTTTTTTAATCATAATTTAAATGTGTTCTCATGTTTCTGAAGACTTAAAGAGATTCCAGCGTTCATTTTTCCATAGGAACTTTATTGGGGTTGAGAAATTCCCTTCTTGTCAGAGCTCTAAAATATTATTTGAAAACGTCTAAGCAAGTCTTATTTATTTTTTTGTGTTCATTCTGATACCAGAAAGCTTCTAACTTCAGCTAAATTGAATTACTCTGTGATCCTGGTGCCTTATGATATCAAGAAAAGCTTATCTGGTCTGTTTACAAGAGACTACAGTCAGTGGAGCTGTTTATGCAAACATAATCTTCCTTGCATGCTTTCACTAAAGTATCTATTTGCTTCAACATAGGCAGAATAGGCTTCCTTATTGCTAAGTTTAAGTTGTATTCCCTCCCTTCATATGGTCCAGCTTTAGTATGGACCCACCATAGAGCTTGTGAAAAATAGAGGAAAAAACACTTTTACTTACGGATTAATCAATATATTTGCATTGAAAATAGAAACAAACCCCTTTCTCCAAATAGGTTTTCGCTGTGTTATACGTGAACTGACTAAAGCAGAAAGGGCGGTATTTGTGTGTGTGTTTTTGAGGTATTTCTTCCTACTTCAGTGGACAACTGCCTATAATCAAATACTGATGTGGTTCTTCTTTGAGGCAAGCCTTGATTATACGACTGTGGATTCCATTTAGGACCTCAGCATGATCTGGAATCCATATAAGGTCGGCAAAGTCAACACCAGCCGGTAATGAGCTTTGTTCTATTTGGAACCAGCGAGAGGAACAATCCTTAACCCCCCACGCTGTTATATGCGAAAGCATAGCTGCTTTGTAGTAATAAGTAACGTTAGGTGCAGAGATGCCCCCACATCTTTTTGGCTTTTGTATTTGGGTTAAAGGTAACCTCGCGTGGCGGTCTTTCCAGATGTACTTTGTGAAGACAGACTGGAAGTGATTGAGAAGGTATGCAGGGACTGCGACAGGAAGATACCTAAAAAGGTAAGTCAGCCTTGGGAGTAACAGCATCTTCAGAGCCGCGACCCGACCCTACCCGTCCAAGACACCTCCGAAACTTTCCAACCAGCTATGGTCAGCTGAAAGTCCCTAAGAAGGGACCCATAGTTCGTGGCTACAATTTGTTTGGGGTCATGGGAAAGTATTACACCTAAATACTTTAGGCCTTCTGTGGACCATTTAAAAGGGTAAGAACTTCTCAAGTTCTCTAATGTGGCCTCGGACAGTCCTATAGTGTAGGCTTCTGTCTTATTGTAGTTAAGTCTATAATATGTTAAATTAGCGAATTCAGCTAATATTTTGAATAGTTCTGGAAGCGATTCTTCCGGTTCAGATAGGAATACTGTCAAATCGTCCGCAAACAGTGCCAGGACATGCGGAGTGTCATAAAGTATTAAAGGCTGGACAGAGGGAGTTGATCGAAGCCTGATCGCTAGAGGCTCCATTATCAGGGCAAAAAGAAGAGGCAACAGAGGGCACCCCTGTCTCGTGCCATTCTTTATGTCAAAGGCCCTAGACACGAATCCCAATCTCCTAACTCTGGCTGATGGGCCTGAGTAAAGAGCCATCACTGCTGTGACAAAGGAGGTAGGAAACCTGAAAGAGCGTAAGACCTCCACCATGTAATCCCACCGGACCCTGTCGAACGCTTTCTCAGCATCCAGCGACAGAGTAACCAGCGGGATCCCAAGCATAGCCGCTTCGAAAAAGATGTTTAATAACCGTCTTGTGTTGTCCGAGCCCTGACGCCCAGGGGTAAACCCCATCTGGTCTGGGTGGATCAAAACTGGGAGGGTCTTATTCAACCGCAAGGCTAGGATCTTGGCGTATATTTTAACATCTCCATTTATGAGGGAGATTGGTCGATAATTGTCACAGTATGAGGGATCCTTCCTGGGCTTAGGTATGGTTATGACCGATGCCTCTAGCTTCACCAAACACACGAGTCAGGACGGGACATAGGAGGGCTGAGAATTTTTTATAGAAAGTGGCGTCAAAACCGTCTGGCCCTGGAGATTTATGTGTCTTGAGGCTTTTAATCGTCGTTGTGACTTCCTCCACAGATATAGGGGCTACAAGTAGCTCTATCAGGTTCTCAGGGACCTGCGGCAGCTGCAGATTATTAAGAATAGCAGTTGTTGGAGCAAAATGCGAATGGGGGTCTTCAGCAATCTGATATAGGCAGCTGTAGTAATCAGCAAAGACTTCTCCTATATCGCTAGGAGAATAGAATCTTTTGTTGTCTCTTGAAATAAAAGCTATCTTGTTCAGCAGAGTTCTCTGCTGGAGTTTGTGAGCTAGAAGTTTATCCGCTTTATCACCCTTGTGATAATATCTCTGTTTCAGGAGATAAAGATTTCTCTGGACTCTTTCCAGTTCATATGCTTCGATCTGTTTTTTAAGAGACTGGACTCTCTTTATCAGGGAATCCGACCTGGTTTCCCTAAGCTGCCTCCGTGAGGTAGTATAGTCATGGTATAGTTGGGCCAAGCTAGTCCCTCTGAGTCTTGTATTCTCAGACGCCTTTTGTATAAGAAGTTCCCGGAGGTATGCCTTAAGTGTTGCCCACAGAGTTAGCGCTGACACAGATCCTGAATCATTTATGCTGAGGAACTCTATGTCCTGCGTCCAGAAGGGAACCAGCGGATCCGTGAGCAGATACTCGGGCACCAGCCGCCTTCGTAGAAAAGGTGATTTCTATAAACACTGCATCATGATCAGACCATACACAAGGCACAATCCTTGCCGTCACCACGTTCTGTAGTGTCCACGAATGGCAAAAGAAATAATCGAGCCTCGAGAAAGATTGGAAAGGAGGTGAGTAGCAGGTGTATTCTTCAACGTCAGGGTGCAGGGCTCTCCAGGCATCATGGTAAGAGTATTGAGAAATCAAATTTTTAAAGAGTTGGGAGCAGTGCTCTTCCCCTCTAGAGGGTGGGGGGGTTTCCTCTGCGATTTTCTATCTCTACTTGAGTCCCACACCAGGTTGCAATCTCCACCTATAAATACATGTCCTTGTTTAAGTCGGTTCACCTTACTCAGTTGACATTAGGGGCGTACAATGCTACTAGGGTAGTTAGAATATTGTCTAAATGTCAGACACATATAATATATCTGCCCAAAGGGTCAGCTTCCAAATAAGTAGGTTCATAGGAAACATGTCTACCGATCAACACAGTGACACCTCTGGCCTTTTTATGGAAGGTAGAAGACAGATGAACCGGAAAATCTCTAGGTTTGAACATGAGGGCCCTAGACTCCTCCCAATGAGTCTCTTGTAAAAAACCTACATCTAAACGCTGAGTTTTTAAAAATTTAAGGAGCAGGCTTCACTTGGTGGGGGAATTAAGGCCCCGGACATTAAGCGTGCTAATTTTCATTGTGGTTATGTCCATGAAGAAAAGGGGGAAGACAGGGGAGAGGGGAAGGAGGGTGAGACAGAAGGAGAGGAAAAAAAAAAGGGGGGGGTAGAGGAACTGGTCAAAATAAGAGAGACAAGCTATGTTTCACACTGATAGTGGGTAGGTTCTTCTGGCTGGGCAGAGACTGCTACACTCTGCCAGATAGAGAGTGCGGAGGATAGGTTAGTTTATCCCTAACCGCACCAGAAATGGTATCCCCAGGAAGGGGGGGGAAGGGGAAGAAGTGGGGGAGAGAGCTCAATATTAAGGCTCCCTCCCACCACCGGTGTAGAATGATCGTAATCTACACTCATCGTTAAAAACAAACTGCGAGCCAGATATTCTAAGACCCAATAGGGAGGGAGGGATTGAGGGATGAAGGGAGAATGGGAAAGGAGAAGGAAGGGGAGAAAAGGGTGGTGAGGGGGAGGTAAATGCTTGATAGTTAACCTGAAACCAGGCTTCTACTTCTGGGCAAAATAAGGGTTATAAGGATGGCAGAGACATTGACGAATCATAATCAAACAGTTGGCGCCAACAATTATAATTCTACAGAGGGGTATCATTTAACATGTCCAGAGTGCAAACCTTTTAAATATAAAAACATGTAGACATTTATTTAGGCATCTGATCTCAGGCGCACCATTAAACAGAGCTCCTGATAATGTAAGTTCTACAATTGTTAACCCAGTATAACTTTAAACAGTAATAAATAACAAAAATAAGCATCTTAAAGAAGAGGAAAGAGAAAAAAAAAGAAACCTTAAGGCGGACAGGTATTCAAGAGATCAGGTGAGGAGAAAGGAGAGGGGTAAAGGGGATGAGAGAGAGAGATAAAGGAGGTGGAGGATGTGGGCAAGAAGGGGGAGGAGGGTAGGGAAAGAGGAGAGAGAGAGAAAATAAGGGAGTAAGGAGAGAAGAAGAGGAGAGGCGGGGGGGGGGGCGAGAAGAGAGGGAGGTAGAAGAGCACATGAGAGGAGCATGATACAAGGTTGCAATATCACATAAGTGCATTATGGGGCCCCAAGGGCCAAAGAACTTCTCAGAGGTAGTAAATAGTCATGTGAAAACGTTTGAGAGTATCAAGTAGAAACACATCTGCATATGTTATCCAGCAAATCTTAAGGCATAGTTGAGTACTTATACATCTTACAGACATTACATTAATCCCAAAATAAACCCCCTCCCCCCAGACAAGCATCCCCATGATCATATCCACTGCTTGCTAGAATGCTGGGAAAGCATAGGTACAGGAATACTAACAACTTAGATTCCTTTCCACCTGTTACTTTTTTATATGGAAGAGAAGGGGTCAGACGAGGGATGGGTGAAGAGGAAAAGGGGGAGAGGATAGGAGGAAAGGTGAGGGAAGGAAGGAAGGAAAATAGAGAAGAAGGGGAGGAAAAGGAAGTGGAAATAGCAAGGAAAGGGAAATGAGGAAGAGAAGGAAGGATGGCAGGGGAAGAGGAGCAGAGGGAAGAGAGGAAGTAAAGGAGGAAAGGGAAGAGGAGGAAGGGAGAGAGAGAGGGGAGGAGGGGAAGGAAAAGGAGAAGAAGGAAGGAGAGGGGAAAAGGAGGAAGGGGAGGGGGGGAGATGAGGGCGGAGGGGGAAAAGGAGGGGAGGGGGGAAAGGAGGAGGGGAGGGAAAAAGAAGGAAGGGAGTGGGAGGGGGGGTTAGGTGGGAAAGTAAGAGGGGGGAAAAGAGGAAGAGAGAGGGGGAATAGGGAGGAGGGGAGGGAGGGAAGAGGGGCAGAGGGCAGGACGAGACCTATGAAAACATAATTTAGGTAAAGATTGTCTCAGTAACATGAGTGAGAACATTTGACATTCATAACAATTTTTATATCAAAAACATAAACATTTAACAAGAGAAATGTATTTTGGTACAGTAGCAGACTACAGCAAGGCACTTCAAACAGTCTTAAAGGGAGGAAGGGAAAGAGGAAAGTGGAAAGGGACGGCGGGGGGAGAAGGGGGAGAAAGTCGGGGAGATAAGAAGGTGAGGAAAAGAGAGTGGAGAAAGAAGAGGAGGGGAAGGGAAGGGAGAGGGGGGGAGAAGGAAGGGGTAAGGAGGGGGGGGGAAGGGAGGAAGGGGGAGAAACTAACATAAATATGAACATTAAACAAGATAGCTGGCCTCAGAGATATATATCATAAACATTTAACAAAATAACTGTCCTTAGTTACATTACCAGCCCAGTGGCAACCTCAGACAGTCTAAGTCCTCCTGTAGGGCTGAGCAAAGATATAAAGATCAGGTCCCGGCCATCAATGGCCAGGTGCAGGCAAGAAATAGTTTCCCTTAGGAAAGAGAGAAAGGTCATCGGACTGGGTCCTGTCTGCCCGGGTTCCAAGCTGGTGCCACTGCTCTCAGCGGAGGCCGAAACATTCAGATTTTGTCCAGATACACTGAGATCAATAGATAGTATGTAGATTTTTAAAAAAGATTCTCCAGCACTCAATATTGCGTCCATCATGACTGCTGCCAGAAGTTTCCACCTCCTAATTTTTTTGTTTACATACTGAATATATAGTGATGTTATATAGCCACAAAAAGTTGCATACTTGAACTAATTTGTCTACTAAACATCCGTCCTAAATGGTGAAAATTCTTTTATACCATGTTTAGATGCAAACACAAATAATCTGTAGTTAGCATTCACCAGCAAGTTGTGTAGGCAGTTGTGCTGCTGATGTAGCCATGATCATAAATGTTAGAGAAGCTGTAGATATATTAAAAGACTAGTCCTAAAGCCCGTGTAGTACAGCGGTTCAACCCCTTGCTCTCTCTCTCCCCCCTCTCTTTTGCTCTCTCTCTCCCCCTCTTCTGCTCTCTATCTCTCCCTCTTCTGCTCTCTATCTCCCCCTCTCTATTTTGCTCTCTCCCCCTCTCTTTTGCTCTCTCTCCCCCTCTCTTTTCCTCCCTCTCTTTTGCGCTCTCTCTCCCCCCTCTCTTTTGTACTATCCCCCCTCTCTTTTGCTCTCGCTCTCTCTCTCTTTTGCTCTCTCTCTCCCCCCTTTCTTTACTCTCCCCCCTCTTTTGTTCTCTTCCCCTCTCTTTTGCTATCTCTCTCTCTGTCTTTTGCTCTCTCTATCCCCCTCTTTTGCTCTCTCTCTCACTCCCCTTTCTTTTGCTTTCTTTCCCCCTCTCTTTTGCTGTCTCTCTCCCCCTCGCTTTTGCTCTTTCTCTCCCCCTCTCTCCCCCCTCTTTTGCGCTCTCTTTCTCTCCCCTCTTTTGCTCTCTCTCCCTTTTCTTCCCCCTCTCTTATGCTCTCTCTCACCCTCTCTTTTGCTCTCTCTCACCTCTCTCCCCCCTCTCTTATGCTCTCTCGCCCTCTCTTTTGCTCTCTCTCTCACCTCTTTTTCGCCCCTCTCTTTTGCACTCTCCCCTGTCTTTTGTGCTCTCCCCCCTCTCTTTTGCTCTCTCTCCCATCTCTTTTGCTCTCTCTCCCCCCTCTTTTGCGCTCTCTTTCTATCCCCTCTTTTGCTCTCTCTCCCCTTTCTCCCCCTCTCTTATGCTCTCTCTCACCCTCTCTTTTGCTCTCTCTCTCACACCTCTCTTCCCCCTCTCTTTTGCACTCTCTCTCCCTGTCTTTTGTGCTCTCCCCCCTCTCTTTTGCGCTCTCTCCCATCTATTTTGCTCTCTCTCTCCTCCCTCTCTCCCCCCTCTTTTGCGCTCTTTTTTGTCTCCCCTCTTTTGCTGTCTCTCCCCTTTCTCCCCCTCTCTTATGCTCTCTCTCACCCTCTCATTTGCTCTCTTTATCCCTCCCTCTCTCTCTCCCCCCTCTTTTTTTCTCCCTCTCTCTCTCCCCCCTCTTTTTCTCTCCTCCCCTCTCTCTCTCCCCTCTCTTCCCCCTCTCTCTCTCATCTCTCTCTCTCTCTCTCCCCCTCTCTTTCCCGCTCTCTTTTTCTCTCCCTCTCTCTCCCCTCTCTTCCCCCCTCTCTTTTGCACTCTCTCTCCCCTGTCTTTTGTGCGCTCCCCCTTTCTTTTGCTCTCTCTCTCCTCCCTCTCTCCCCCCTTTTGCGCTCCTCCTTTCTCTCCCCTCTTTTGCTCTCTCTCCCCTTTCTCCCCCCTCTCTTATGTTCTCTCTCACCCTCTCTTTTGCTCTCTCTCTCCCCTCTATTTTTCTCTCCCTCTCTCTCCCCCCCCCCCTCTCTCTCTCTCTCTCTCCCCCCCCCTCTCTCTCTCTCTCTCTCTCTCTCCCCTCTCTTCCCCCCTCTCTTTTGCACTCTCTCTCCCTGTCTTTTGTGCTCTTCCCCCTCTCTTTTGCTCTCTCTCTCTTGCATCTCTTTGCTCGCTCTCTCCTCCTCCTCTCCCTCCTCTTTTGCTCTCTCTTTCTCCTCCCCTCTTTTGCTCTCTCTCCCCTTTGTCCCCCCTCTCTTTTGCTGTCTCTCTCTCTCTCTTTTGCTCTCTCCCCTTTCTTTTGCTCTCGCTCCCCCCTATCTCTTTTGCTCTCCCTCTATCCCCCCTCTTTTGCTCCCTCTATCCCACCTTTTTTTTAGCTCTCTCTCTCTCTATGCTCCCTCCTTTTTGAGCTCTCTCTCTCTCTGACATCCACACGGCCCCGTCCAGCCCCGCCCATCGTCACACACCGTCCCCACCAGCCCCGCCCACGGCCGCCGACGTCCGGCCGCTCCACCCCATCACACACACGGTCGACCTCGTCCCAGATGTCATGCCAGCCAGGTCAGTTTTCTCGAAGGCCAGGTGTGTTTTTCCTTGCGCAGTTTCTACTGTGCATGACAGCTTTGGACAAACACACTTGGCCTTTTATAGAATAGGATAAGGAAACAAGCTTAAAATTCTTTGATGCTTCAACCTCTACATTAAGAATGCTGGATGCCTGAGGTGCTAAGGCTAAATACGAAGAAGTGTGTATGTTGCCATTAGGTTGGTAATGGGGACAAAGTTAAACTTTACTCCTCTTAGACTTTCCTAAAAAAAAAACCTGTCATTAAAGAAAAATAAATGTACACTAAAACACAAACTATTTGTATGAGAATTTCCATTTCAGTAACTTATTATTTATTTATAATGTATATATAAAATATTTTACCAGGAAGGATACATTGAGGATTTCTCTCGTTTTCAAGTATGTCCTGGGTCCACAAAGCATTACATTAATACAATAGGGTATCAATAAAATCAAAAAACAATAATAATACATAATATATGCAAAATTTAACATAGAACAGGTAGGAAATATATAACCAACCATGGACAGGTGCATTCTGTTTTAAGATATGCACAGAGGGATCTCTTAAAAGATTTTAGGCTTGGGGAAGGTTTTAAAGTGTGCGGGAGGTCGTTCCGTAATTGTGGTGCTCTGTAGGAAAAGGAGGATCGAGCTGCTTTCTTTTTGTGTGGAGGTAAGCTAAATAATGTGCTGGTACTGGATCGGAGGTTATAGGAGGTGGGAACAGCTGGAGAGAGATTGGCAGCCTTTCTGACATTTCATTAGGAAAAAACTTGACTGTGTGTCAGGACCCGAAAACACATTTCTGCAGTAATTATCTGACACATGGGGGCCGAATTATCAAGGGCCAAATGGCCCCTGATCCCCATGTTTAATAAATCGGCCCCTTGGTCTTTGTACCTAGTAAGTCTCTACAAAAACAGAGTATCTGGACAAAATCTGCAAAAACAGGTCAAATTGTAACCTGATAGAACAATTTAGTGTGCTATCAGTAAGTATGAAAAATACATCAGGACTGCTTATTTCAGAGTTAATTTGTGGTATTTCTGTTCACATTTAAGGGAAAGAAAACCCCACATTTTTCTTTCATGATTTGGATAAAATAAATTATTTTTAACAACTTTACAATTGACTTCTATTATCAAATATGCTTCATTCTCTTGTTATCCTTTGCTGAAGGAACAACATTGCACTACTGGCAGTTAGCTGAACACATCTAGTTAGCCAATAACAAGAGACAAATGTTTGTAGGCACCAATTTTCAGCTAGCACCTACTAGTGTATGATATGTGCATTATTTTTTAAAAAGGGATACCAAGAGAACGAAGCAGCGTGAATTTGTGTGCACGAACTCACAGTAATTTTACGCTCCCCATATTTTCTAAGGGTAGCATTGAGCGGTAATGTGCGCTCGTATTACAAGTTGAAAGTATAGTTTGCGAGATCACATTTACTGCTCAAACAAGACCTGAAAAGCTGTGTAAAGAGTTTGGGGCATATGTATCAAGGTCTGGCGGACCTGATCCGACACTGCGGATCTGGTCCGCCAGACCTCGCTGAATACGGCGAGCAATACGCTTGCCGTGTTCAGCATTGCACCAGCAGCTCACAAAAGCTGCTGGTGCAACGCCGCCCCCTGCAGACTCATGGCCAATGGGCCACAAGCAGGGGGGGTGTCAATCAACCCGATCGTACTCGATCGGGTTGTATTGTGGCGATGTATGTCCGCCTGCTCTGAGCAGGCGGACTGGTTATGGAGCAGCGGTCTTTGTGACCGCTGCTTCATAACTGCTGTTTCGGCGAGCCTGCAGGCTCGCCGAAACACAGGGCATCAAGCTCCATTCGGAGCTTGATACATATGCCCCTTTGTCCGGATAAAACAGTTGCACTAAACTACACTATGAACCCCTAAACCGCCACCCCCACATTGCAAAGTAAACTTTCTACACTATTAACCCCTATACCGCCAGCCCCCACATCACAAAGTCTGCACTACACTATTAACCCCCAAACTGCCAGCCTCACCAATGAGAAGTAACACCTAAACCATCAGCCCCCCAACGCAAAGTAACCCACTAACATCTAAACCCCTTAACCTAACACCCCCTAAGTTAACCCAAAAGAGACTAACCCTATCTTTACAAAAGAAAGCCTAACTACATTTAAAAAAAAAAAAATGCCCGAAAAATAAAAAAATCTAGCCTTACCTTTTAAAATAAAAAACTACCATTACAAAAAAATAACAAATTACCAAAAATAAAGAGTTATGCCTTATCTAACCCCCCCCCCCCCCGCAAAAAAACAAAAAACTATTTTAACACTAAACTACAAATAGCCCAATCAAAATTAAAATGTTAATAGTTTATTCTTATCAATTCACAAAATGCAAAGTGAGTGAACAAAGGAAACATCTAAATCAAATCAATATTTGGTGTGACCACCTTTGCCTTCAAAACAGCATCAATTCTTCTAGGTAAAGTTGGGTATTTTGTAGGCAGTCAGGTGCACGATTAAACAATTATACCAAACAAGCTCTAATGATCATCAATTTAATATGTAGGTTGAACTTTAAACGCAATCATTAACAGCTGTGCAGGAGGAATAAAACTCTATAGGAACAGCCAAACTTTGCTAACAAGGTGAGGTTGCTGAAGACAGTTTAATGTCAAAAGTCATACACCGTGGCAAGACTGAGCACAGCAACAAGACACAAAGTAGTTATAGTGCATCAGCAAGGTTTCTCCCAGGAAAAAAATTCAAGGCAGACAGGGGTTTCCAGATGTGGTGCCAAAGCTCTTCTGAAGAACAAAGGCGCAGGCAACATTAAAGGGACAGTTTACTCAAAAATGTTCTCCCCTTTAATTTGTTCTCAATAATCCACTTTACCTGCTAGAGTGTATTAAATTGTTTACAAGTATTTCCATTAACCTTATATTGGCATTTGAATTAGTTTATTTAGCCTGTGGTATCACCACCCATCCTGGTGGTAATTTCTTCTACAGCCAGTAGAAGAAATTACACTCCCAGTGGATTATAGAAGAGATAATGTAATAAAATGTTAATTTTATAGTATACTGTCCCTTTAAGTACCGTACAGGCAGTGGTCGGCCAAGGAAACTTAGTGCAGCAGATGAAAGATACATCATGCTTACTTCTGTAATTCAGTGCCATCTGCTCAGAATTGACAGAAACCAGTTGGACCCAGGTACACCCATTTACTGTCTGAAGAAGTCTTAACAGTAGTGTCCTTAATGAAAGACTTTTTTTCTCCATTGACTTCTATGGAGGAATAGGTTATCGTGTGCGCAATATTGTAAGTTCGGATTTTTGCATGTGTCAGGCTAGTGCTGGAACGATAACTTTTTACTTTCATCTCGCAATACCAGCGCAACCCGACGTGCGCAAAGTTAGAACTCTAGCGAAAGCACTAATTAGTGCTCCAATTGTAATGTAGGCCTTAGTAGGCTATAATTTCAGGTTGTAGTAGTTTATAATATGGCAAGAGCAACTCAGCTTAGTAGAGAAAAAGGATAGTCTATAATTACTTTAACAAGAGATGATAGTCGCACCACCAAGTTCAGTGAATAATTTTCTTTATTGAGCCAAGATCAAAAAAATAAATAAATCAGCAACGTTTCGGACACAAGTCCTTAATGCATTAAGGACTTGTGTCCCGAAACGTTGCTGATTTTTTTTTGATCTTGGCTCAATAAAGAAAAATTATTCACTGAACTTGGTGGTGCGACTATCATCTCTTGTTACAATTACTGGGGGTATTGTGCAGTGCCCCCGGGTTTGCACACCTTGGATCCCAGGTGCTGGACTTTTAGAACTTTTCACTATAATTACTTTAAGAAATTAAGTTCAGTCAATCAGGAAAATTTCAAGAACTTTGAAAGATTCTTCAAGTCCAGTGGCAATAATAATTAGGCACTATTATGAAACAGGATGCGTAATGAGGATCACCACAGGAAAGTTAGATGAAGCGTTACCCCTGGCAGTTAAAGGGACAGTCTACACCAGAATTGTTATTGTTTAAAAAGATAGATAACAACTTTACTACCCATTCCCCAGCTTTGCACAACCAACATTGTTATATTAATATACTTTTATAACATTTAAACCTCTAAATTTCTGCCTGTTTCTAACCCACTTCATACAGCCTCTTATCACATGCTTATTAGCTTTTCACAAAAAGAGACTTCTATTTCATGTGGACCATTTAGATAACATTGTGCTCTCTCCCGTGGAAATGTGCATGACACTGCACTAATTGGCTAAAATGCAAGTCAATAGATAATAAATAAATAGCCATGTGATAAAGATGCTTTCAGAAGAGGCTTAGATACAAGGTAATCGCAGAGGTAAAAAGGATATTAATATAATCATGTTGGCTGTGCAAAACTGGTGAATGGGTAATAAAGGGATTATCTATCTTTTTAAACAATAACGATTTTGGACTAGACTGTCCCTTTAAAGGAAAATTAAAGTATCAAGGACCTCTATGCAGCAACTCGAAGTACATATAAAATTAGGTTGAGTTTAATTCATTAATTTTTTCGTAATTTATTAATAAAGTTATAATTTTACCTTTCAATCCTCAAATATAAATAGCCGTTCCTCCGCCTGGATAAGTAAAAATTATTTATTTGTAAATGAAGAATATCGTCTTCAGGATTCTGATTGGTCCCCCAGTGGCGTCTAGATATACTGATTCACGCCCCCCCAACTTAAAGTACGCATTCATGTCTCATTAAATTCACTCCCTGTATAGAAGCGCGTTCATGAGACATGTATGCACACTTCTTCAACATCAAGATCGCATTGAGCGAGTCATATGAATTACAGAAGAGACAGCACCTAAACGCATGTGCAAAAAATGATGTTACATGGTAGCGTGCACGGCTTAACGCGTAAGAGCGGGTGGGACTGCTCTTACTTACAGACTAGAGAAACCGGGAAATGAGCGGGTGGGCGGAGGATAAAATAAAACGGTATGTGAGATAAATCAAGAAAATATAACAAATAAGGAATTTAAAAAAATTAACTTAGCGACTACATACAGTGTTAGAAGCTGAATCGATCGCATTCATTTTATGGTTTAAAACAGCACCTCAGATTAGAGACCAAAATAGATTCTTCATTTAGTTCAAGCAGCAGACAGATCTCAGCACCAACTGTTTGTTTAACATTTTTGGTCATTACAGATTTCCATTTGTGTTATTTCATACTTTTGATGACTTTGATATTCTAAAATGTGGACAATAGTAATGATAAAGAAAAATCTTTTTATGAGTGTGTCCAAACTTTTGACTAGTACTGTATAAACATATGTTTTAATTTAATTAACCAAACATTTACATACAACACTTCATAATGTAATTTAGCATAGTGTTGAATTATGGTTGGCTTCAGGAAAGAGTCTAACCAGAGCAGTTCATTATAAATACAAGTGAGGTGTTGAAAAAATGACCAAGAATGACAAACAAGTGTTAAGAGATATAAATAGAGACATGAAGTATCTGCTCTTAAAGCAACCCTGTTGACCTTAAACATGTCTCTGGAAAGAGAAGTAGCTTCTGAAATCCTGATGACTTTTTAATATTATTTCACTGGTGATTTTGCTGAACTTATATATACAATAACGAGTCAGGTATGAAAAAATGCACAGTACAGTAAATATACTTTCAAAAATAAAACAATGTTAGTTTATTTTTTATCAATTAACAAAATGCAAAGTGAGTGAACAGAATCAAAATCAAAATCAAATTAATATTTAGTGTGACCACCTTTTGCCTTCAAAACATCAATTCTTCTAGGTACACATGTGCAACTTCAGGTATTTTGTATGCAAACAGTCCGGTGTACGATTAAACAATTATACCAAACAGGCTCTAATGATCATAAGTTTAATATTTAGGTTGAACTTTAAACACAATCATTAACAGCTGTGTAGGAGGAATAAATCTCTATAGGAACAGCCAAACTTTGCAAACAAGGTGAGGTTGCTGAAGACAGTTTAATGTCAAAAGTCATACACCGTGGCAAGACTGAGCACAGCAACAAGACACAAAGTAGTTATAGTGCATCAGCAAGGTTTCTCCCAGGAAAAAAATTCAAGGCAGACAGGGGTTTCAAAATGTGCTGCCAAAGCTCTTCTGAAGAAGAACAAAGGAGCAGGCAACATGAAGTACCGTAGATGCAGTGGTCTGCCAAGGAAACTTAGTGCTGCAAATAAGATACATCATGCTTACTTCCCTACACAATCAGTGTCCACCAGTGCCATCAGCTCAGAATTGGCAGAAAACAGTGGGACCCAGGTACATCCATTTACTGTTGGTAGAAGTCTTAACAGAAGTGGCCTTCATGGAAGACTTTTTTTCTCCATTGACTTCTATTGGGGAATAGGTTATCGCACGCAATATTGTAAGTTAGTCTTTTTGCACGTGTCGGGTTAGTGCTGGAGCGATAACTTTTTACTTTGAAGTCGTAATACCAGCGCAGCCCAACATGCGCAAAACGTTTACTGCTATCGCAGTTGGAACTCTACCGAAAGCTCCACTTGTAATATAGGCCTTAGTAGGCTATAATTTCAGGTTGTAGTAGTTTATAATATTGCAAGAGCAACTCAGCTTAGTAGAGAAAAAGGATAGTCTATAATTACTTTAAGAAATGAAGGTCAGTTAATCAGGAAAATTTCAAGAACTTTGAAAGATTCTTCAAGTTCAGTGGCAATAATAATTAGGCACTATTATGAAACAGGCTGCGTAATGAGGATCACCACAGGAAAGTTAGATGAAGCGTTACCCCTGGCAGTTAAAGGGACGGTCTACACCAGAATTGTTATTGTTTAAAAAGATAGATAACAACCTTTACTACCCATTCCCCAGCTTTGCACAACCAACATTGTTATATTAATATACTTTATAACATTTAAACCTCTAAATTTCTGCCTGTTTCTAAGCCACTACAGATGGCCTCTTATCACATGCTTTTTTATTAGCTTTTCACAACAAGAGACTGCTAATTCATGTGGGCCATTTAGATAACATTGTGCTCTCTCCCATGGCAAAACTGAGCACAGCAAAAAGACACAAAGTAGTTATACTGCATCAGCAAGGTCTCTCCCATGGCAAAACTTTAATTGCAGACAGGGGTTTCCAGATGTTCTGCCCAAGCTCTTCTGAAGAAGAACAAAGAAGCAGGCAACATTAAGTACCATAGATGTAGTGGTCGGCCAAGTAAACATAGTGCAGCAAATAAAAGATACATCATGCTTACCTCCCTACACAATCAGTGTCCACCAGTGCCATCAGCTCAGAATTGGCAGAAACCAGTGTGACCCAGGTACACCCATTTACTGTTCGTAGAAAAAAAGTCATACTTCTGATGTGGAAACAAGGCTGAGCAACTCAACTATGCACAAAAACACAGGTACTGGGGTACAGAAAAATAGCAACAGGGGCTCTAGACTAATGAGTCAAAATTTTAATATTAGAAGAAAGCACTTTGTTCACTGAAGGACTGGAATGAGTGTATGTCAGCAGGCAACAGTGAAGCATGGTGGAGGTTCCTTGCAAGTGTGGGGCTGCATTTCTGCAAATGGAGTTGGGGATTTGGTCAAATAATAGAGTTCCCAATGCTGAGAAGTGCAGGCAGATACTTACCCATCATTAAATACCATCAGGGAGGCATCTGATTGGCCTCAAATTTATTCTGCAGCATAAAAACGACCTATCTTAAGTGTAAAGAACAGAGTCCTGGAAATAATGGTGTGGCCCCCACAGAGCCATGATCTCAACATCATCGAGCCTGTCTGGGATTACATAAAGAGACTGAAGCAACATAGACTGCCTTAATCCACAAAAGAACTGTGGTTAGTTGTTGTTGCTGTTTGGAACAATCTACCTGCCGAGTTCCTTAAAAACTGTGTGCAAGTTAGAAGAATTGATGCTATTTTGAAGGCAAAGGTGGTCACACCAAATATTAATTTGATTTAGATTTTTCTTCTTAACATTACTATTTCTGAAAGCATTCTTACTTTACAGCATTTTTTTTACACCTGCCTAAAAACGTTAGCACTGTACTATCATCTATCTATCTATCTATCTATCTACTGTATCTATCATATAAATATATATATATATATATATATTATATATATATATATATATATATATATATATACACACACACGCACAAAACTTGGAAATGGACTACAATCTCAAAATGGACCGGGTACACATTCTATAACCCTACAAAATGCACAGCCCTGAGTACCCGGTCCAGTTTGAGTGTGGAGTCCATTTCCGTATTTTGTATGTGTCTAGGGAGATTACATAAGGCCTGTGCACCCTTGGAAGGTTTCCAGTTTGTTTGATTGAGAGCATGCATATACAACTGTAACATTATCCACCTCTTCATTTAACTACAGCAGGTTCAATATTTGTGAGTATTTTCTTTTTTTAAAGGGATATGAAACCCCAAATTTTTCATTCATGATTTAGATAGAGCATGCAATTTTAAAGAACTTTCTAATTTACTTCTATTATCAAATGCTCTTCGTTCTATTGGTATCTTTGGTTGAAAAGCAGAAGCTTAGGACCCAGCCCATTTCTGGAGCACTATATGGAAGCAGTTTTGCACGAATGTTATCTATTTACAAGAGAACTAGATGGCAGCACTATTTCCTGACATGTAGTGCTCCAGATGCCTACCTAGGTATCTCTTCAATAAAGCATATCATGGGAACAAAGCAAATTTGATAATAGAAGTAAATTGGATACTTTTTTTAAAATGGTGTGCTGCATCTGAATTGCAAAATACATTTTTTGGGTTTCATATCCCTTTAAATTTCAATATTCAATTACAGGGCTCAAAATTTTCACTCACCCTCTGCGAGTAGAAAATGAACTGGGGAGATAAATGCTGTCTATACACTATGCATATGACCAGCACATGTATATGTTTGTAATAATTGTATTAAACTGAATTCATTTTGTTATGGGGTTAAAATAAAAAAAATTGAAAAATGACTGCACAATAAGGTGTTTCACAGTGGCTAAACATATGCAAAGTGAGTGGGGTAGTGGGTGTGGGCAAGTGATAGGTGGGATCAGAAGGGCAAGTGACATATTGGCCTGGCTACTAGCTTAGGACTTTTTTTGAGCCCTGAGATTGTAAGTCAGCATGTCCATTGTCACGTCTCCTGGAATGAAACAATAAAAATATTCCTTACATTGGTTAGAAAATCTCACAGTATGCAAGATCTGCTGCTCCCATTGTTACCCTCTTGCAGCTCCCCCAGAGCTTTATAAAAGTGCAACCTCACCACGGCACCAGTCTACATTCTCCCAGTCCAGCTCTTTCCACTATCTGCCTAACTCTGGCTCAAACATGACTTCGCATTTCTCATGTTTTTCCACAACTTTGCATCAGATTTCTTTGACTAAGCCACCAGCCTTCCCATCCCAAATTGTGTCCAGATGTTTTTTTTTTTGGGGGGGGGGTGCAACAACAAAGTGAATTCATAACAAACATGAACCAAAAAAGTTTTTTTTAATAATGTGCAAATGTTGAAGTAGAACAATCTTGCATGTTTAAACACAAGGATCTTTGCCATTTTGCAAGGATATGGATTTTATAGCCATCTAGTGCCCTTTTCACTGTGTTTCCAAACAGAAGAGTTCTGCAGTTAGGCCTAAAGATCTCAATTAACTTTTGTAACAGAGCAAATTGCTGAGACTCTGTTCAAATAAACTGTGACTATATGTATATACTTCTCTCACACTCTTTTAGAACTATGTCAGTACTGTTGGGTATATAGCATCTGACACTGGAATAGGTTAGGTAGAAATGCCTTCCCGAGGTTTGAGGCCCCTTGTCCCTTCAGATATAGCACTAAGAAGCATAAGGCCTTTGTGTCTGTTTACCAAACAGATAAATTAAGAAACTACTTGAGGTTGCATTTAAATAGTATATCAAGCTGTGTGAGTTTGATTATTTGTTTAATGCTGTATCTGGAAAGATGTTTCCCATTTTATCTGTTGAATATGGTTTCTAAGATAGAGTTTAGACAAAATAAGAGAAGCAATCAACGAACAATAGCATACTTACTTGTTCTATGGCTAGTTGCCACCCTAGAAGCAGCCTCTTTTTTGCTCAGAGTGGGCCTTTCACAGAGAAGAACATTTCTGTAGAGTATCAGTCTGATCCTGACTAAACAGTCCAGTCAAGCCCCAGTACCAGGCAATCCCTCTCTGAACAAGAGACATGGCAAACCTCAGACGTACGTTTCGGCCTAGTGTGGTCCTCCTCAGTAAGGGTGCAACATATCCCTCTAGGCACATTGGACAACAGGTCCACGTCTGATTTCCCGCAATCTCCCTTAGGGAGACTTCCCCAAGGGTCATAATTGCATACACAAAAATAGAGAAGCACTCAACCAAGGAATGAACAACGGTGTAATAGCTTGTTCTATGGCTAGTTACCACCCTAGAAGCAGCCTCTCTTTGCCCAGCATGTGCCTTTCACAGAGAAGAACTTTCCTGTAGTATAAAGAGTTTAGGCCTTGTCAGAAATGTTCTATTTCTTCCAGGTGTAATGTCATGGTTTCCTTTTCTAAATCAGTATTATGCTTGTGGGTAGATGTTCCTAAAGAAATACATCAGGTACAAACTTTCTTGTTAAAGATACTTAAAGGGATACTGTGCTCAAAAATGTTTTATCATCCATATGCAAAAGCAGCATTTAAACATGTTCACAATAAATATGAAGTAAAGGCTATTTAAAATGAAATGTAAACTTAACATGCCAGTATCAGTTTTTCATTTCTTACTAATGCTAATCAGACTATAAGTGCATCCTACTAATGGTTAAAAGAAATAGCAGGAAGTGCCTATCAGCCCATAAGCATTACTAGGCACGAGGCAGTACACAACTGATACAGCTGTATTTGTTTCAATTTACTTTTAAACAGATTTTTCCTCACCCAAATTAAGAAGTTCAACATGTTTAGATGTTGCATTTATATGGTTTACGTAAAATTATATATTCTAAATATGTTGATGGCAAATGTATATTATGTTCTTTTTTAACACATTTAAATGTTATGGGTATACTAACAGGCCAGCATTGGTAGGGCCTATGTGGCTAGACTAATAAGTGCGTGGATTGCTTCAATAAACAAACTAGTTTTCAAATATGCTAAAACTGGTATATTTTTTTTTTCAATTAATAGCTTTGGTTGAGACTGCTAAGTTTGTTTCTCATTTTGGCTTTAAAAACACATTCCTTTTACCTTAGTCTCTGGGTTATGACTAGATAGATCTGAAGGATGCTTACCTTCATAGTTACATTGGTGGCTCCTTATCTGGATGACTTCAGACTTTTGGATGTCAGATCAATCTTTAAAAAAGCTCCCTAGTGACATTAAAGGGACCCACAGTTTTTCTTTCATGATTCAGCTAGAACATACAATTTTAAACAAACTTTCCAATTTACTTCTATTAACAAATTGTCTTTTGTTTCCTAGTTTGTCATTGTTGAAAAACAGGAAAGTGAGTTCAGAAGAGTGCACGTGTCTGCAGCATTATAGACAGCATTTTGCAACATTGTATATATTAGAAAGAGCACTAGATAGCAGCCACTATTCCCTGTCACATAGTGCTCCAGACATGTGCACACTACCTATCTAGATATCTCTTTAACAAAGAATAATATGAAAATGAAGCAAATTTGATAATATAAGTAAATTGGAAACTTTTTAAAATTGTATTCTCTATCTGAATCATGAAAGTAAAATTTTTGGGTTTCATGTCCCATTAAACCTGGTTCATTTATTGGATTTTTTCTGTTTGCCAATTTGTTTCATAGTATTTCCTTCCAGAGCCAAATATTTTCAACACTGTGTAAATTGTCAGTGACCTCTAGCACATGTAGATTCCTCATATAAAGGATTGCAAGGTAATGATGACAGACACTTTGTATTTAATACCATTTGCACAATTTCACGAGAGGCTGTTGCCGATGGGTAAAACATGAGTAATTTGCATACAAAGAGAGAGCGCTCTACCAGGAACAAACAACAGCTCATTGGCTAGTTCTATTGCGATTTACCACCCGGAAGCAGCCTCTTTTAGACCAGTGTGCTTTTCACAAAGGAAAACTTTCCTTAAGTATATCAGTCTGATCCCGCCAAGTAAGGTCAGTCCAGCCCCAAAATACCAGGCAATTCTCCTCTGAACAAGGAACATGGACAACCCCAGACGATCGTTTCCAGCCTCCTATGGGCCTCGACAGGTGAGGTGCAGCCACATTCCTCTAAGCACACTGGGCAAGGAGTCCACGTCTGGTTTCCCCCATCACCCATAGAGAGACTTCCCCAGGGTCATATTAATTTGCATACAAAGAGAGAAGCGCTCTACCAGGAATGAACAACAGCTCATTAGCTAGTTCTATGGCTGCACCTCACTGACGAGGCCCACAATAGGCCGAAACGTACATCTGGGGTTTTGCCATTTCTCTTGGTTCAGAGAGGGATTGCCTGGTTATTTCGGAGCTGGACTGTACTGTGAAGTCAGGATCAGACTGATATGCCTACAGGAATGTTCTTCTCTGTGAAAGGCACATATTGAGCAAAAAGAGGCTTCTTCTAGGGTGGTAACTAGCCATAGAACAAGCTTATTATGCTATTGTTCGTTCCCAGGTTGAGCGCTTCTCTCCTTATTATTTATGCAGATTACCAGTAAAGTGCTAATGTTTGTGCGCGAGCGATAAGGGGGTTTATCGGGGGTGTGTTGCACTCATCAGGTTTACCACTGGTATTATGAGTTGAAAGTTAATGGGATCGCTTGAGCGCAGTCGCGATTTTATGCTAGAATGATTACCGTGTCCTCAGAGCTCTGGTTAACCTGTTTCGCAAAACAAAAAAGTGTCGCATAACATAATAAAAAATACATTGTAAATTACATTCACTCATAACACCATCTAATAAAAATTATAAAAAATAAAAAAAATTGCAAAAAAAAGTTATAAGGTCTTAAAAAAAAGATATGAGGTCTCAGGCAAAAGGCTTTAACATAGAGATACATACATATACATCCCTATATATGTGTGTGTTTGTATATATGTGTGTGTGTGTGTGTGTGTGTATATATATATATAGTATAAATATATATATATATACACACACAGAGAAGTGCACTCACAGGAACGAACAACCAGCTCAATACCAATGTTAGCCTGTTCTATGGCGATTTACCACCTGGGTGCAACTTATTTTAGCCCAGTAATGCTTTTCACAGAGTAGAACTTTCTTGTAGTATATCAGTCTGATCCCGCCTATTACGGTCAGTTCAGCGCCGAAATAACCAGGCATTTCCCTTCAGGTGAACAAGGAACACAGCAACCCCAGACGATCGTTTCAGTCTTCATTGGGCCTCGTCAGTGAGGTGTAGCAGTATTCTTCTAAGCACACTGAGCAAGGAGTCCACGTCTGGTTGCCCCCTTTTCCCATAGGGAGACTAAATACATATATATTAGGGATGCACCTGAAATTTCAGCCGCCGAAAATGTACATTGCTCATTTTGGCCCGAAAGAGGACCAAAACGGCCAAAAATGAGACTCCCCAAACCTCCATAGCATATTTTTAAACCTCCATATTTCCTTCTTTTCCCTTTAAATGAAGTATCAGAGCTTTATAAGTTAAATCACACTCTGGGGCTCCCATATCACGGCCCAGTCCATGTGACAGACAGGGGGAGGGGAGGCCACATTGACAGTTTAGTTTCACTTTTCCCTTTCCTGGGGTATCTCTTTATCTGCGAGTAGCTGGATACATGTGTCTGGGAAAGGCAAGTGAGCAGATGGAGACTCTTCCGTAGCTACGACAGAGGAAGCCCTTTCCCACCCCTCCCCGGACAGGAGAGATTGGTAAATCCCGTTTCAGAGGTAATGGTAGGTGAGTGACTAGCGGCGTGGACAGCTGATGATTTCCCTCAGCGAGATCCCCAGTGACGCGTGTGATAGGTCTCAGCAGGTGCTCTCTGCACAACGAACCCAGTGACTGCTCTGAGGGCAACTCAGCTTTTGCTTTTCTTGAACTCACGCCAGTGACCTAGTACCTCTTCACCTCCCTGAGCTCTTCACCTCTATTCCTGACATGTGTTCGGCTGCCAGCTTAACTACCCTATTAGCATTAGCATAGGTCTATGTAAGTGCGAGTCGGACAGTAACTCATGCCAGGATATCCAACTCTACACGGTCGCCCAGTTGTCAGAGTGCCCCTCACATCACTTGTAATGCAGTGGAACTGGTCACCATTATCTAGTGCAGGCCATGATAATGTGTATCCCAGGAGGTTAGATACAATGGTTGCTTGTCACTTCTTGCTCCCTCTCCTGCAATCCTGGGGTTATTCTAGTTGCCAGGGCCACCATCAGTGGGTGAAAGGGGTGACTCCTGTCAGGGGCCCATGAAGTAAGCACAACTATTATTTAAAAAATATATATTTATTTATTTTGTAAATTTTGGCAGCCATCAGAGGGCGCTACAGCAGAGTGCTATTGAGTGCGGGAAATCTCATTACAAGGAGTAAAGCATTAGCATTTGAGAGGATTTCTGAGTGTGCACTAAACCACTATGCACAATGTGAGACAGACTTGGCACTTCAGTTTGTAGAGTGTGTGCCTGAGTCAGATGGCAGATCACTTTCATTTGCAGAGGAGGTAGGACTTACATAGTAAACATTTTTTATTTCTTTGTGCAATTTCAGATTGTTACTTTAGTGTCGTAGTTGTATGGTGGGGCCAGGGGTCCATAAAAACACATTTTTTAGAAACATGCAGCAGTGTATTTATTATTATTTGACAATGCTGTAGAAATTCTACATTTAAAATCATGCTGAAATGTTTCCTCCTTAATACACAAATGGTAGGTGCCCTTTTGGCAGATAGGATTTTTTTTTATTTATATACATATTTTAATTACATTCCATTTTACTGCCCTTTTATGCAAGGACTTTCCAAATGCCTGGCTGATTACTCAGTGTTTGAAATGAGAGAGGTTAACTTAACACTGTTCAGTTTACACTACAGCTGACTTTATTTAACAGATCTAATGGTATGAGACTGAGTACCACAGCTTATGGTTCCACCAAGACCATATAGAGTACAGCTGACAGATGTGAACATTTGTACACCAGATTTGTAGTGGTGCTCTTGGTTGGGAAAAAATGAGGGAAAAACCTCAAACATATGTCAACCTTTCAAAAGTGCTTTTCTTCATCTCTCCATTCTGACAGATCATTAATGTACAATTTTGAATTCATAAAAGTATTTTTGTTTTCACATTTGCAAATATGATACTTTAAAAAGTGATCTCTTTAATTTCTGCTATTTTTTTAATTTTTGCATGTCACACACTGTTGATTTAGGGGATGGCATGTGCAGACATTTTACCTCTTGTGAGTGTTTCTGTGGGTGTCTGTGTATATGTTTTTGTTCTTTTGTTGGTGTTTCTATGAGTGTGTATGTATTTTTTTCTGTGGGTCTCTCTGTGAGGGTGTGTGTGTATGTCTTTGTGCATTTTCTTTGGGTGTCTCTGTGAGGGTCTGTGTGTATGTCTTTATGTGTTTTCTGTGGATATCTCTGTGAGGGTGTGTGTGTATGTCTTTGTGCATTTGTTGTGGATGTCTCTGTGAGTGTGTGTGTATGTATGTATGTATGTATGTATGAATACGATTGGGTTGATTGACACCCCCTGCTAGCGGCCGATTGGCCGTGAACTTGCAGGGGGCGGCATTGCACCGCGTATACTGTCGGCATTTATTGATGTGCAGCGGACGTGATCCTCTATCGGATCATGTCCGCTCACACAATCATAAATATACCCCTTAGTAATACCGGCTGAGTGAGCAGCATAGGGTTTTTTAATTTTGTAGTACTTCTATATTTTTTTTTCTTGTAATTTAACACACCCCCTGACCCCTGGTGACATCACCGGTGATACACATTTAGGGGAATCATGTAGATATGGCCAGGAAGTGCAGACAGGCAGGATTTCCATCTAAAGAGGAGGAGAGTCCATTGCTTCATTTATTACTAGTGTGAATTAGGAACATGGCCACCAGGAGGAGGCAAAGACACCCCAGCCAAAGGCTTAAATACCTCCCCCACTCCCCTCATCCCCCAGTCATTCTTTGCCTTTTGTCACAGGAGGTGGCAGAGAGGTGCCGGAATATCGGAGGTCTCTTATGAGGGGTTCTACCCTTCGCTATGGGACAAGGGTTTAAGTAGCCCTTTAAGCTTCTCAACTTGAGGGCCTGGGTGAACGTTAGAGTCCGGAGATGCAGGGGAAGCTTCCCTTTGCGACACCATCCCGACTCATATTAACAGCTCCTTTAGCAATCGTGTTGACGAGTTTCGCAGATTGCTTTCTTCTCTCAAGTCCATGTCAAGAGCGCAGCTACTACTTGTCACACTTGAAGAGCCGTGTTCCTATTCCACGGCGTAGATTCTGGTAAGATTGTTTAATTTTTATATCCCGTCTCGGAGGCCCAGCTAGAGTTGTGGGGGACCATTCCCAAGGTGGATGGGGCCATCTCCACGCTCGCTAAGCGCACGATTCCTTTAGAGGATAGTTCTTTGTTCAAGGAGCCTTTGGATAAGAAGTTGGGGAAAACATGTTCAGAAAGATGTTTCAACAAACAGGGTTTTTTTTTTTTTTTAAACCGTCAGCGGCGGTAGCCGTGGTTGCTGGAGCTGCGTCATATTGGTGCAATGCATTATTTGATATGATTGAGGGTGAACCCTCTTTCGAAGGGGTGCAGGAAAATATTAAGGCCCTAAAGGTGGCCAATTCTTTCATTCGTGATGCTAATATGCAGATTATCCGCCTGAATGCCAAGGTGTCAGGTTTTTCGGTTCTAGCACGCAGAGCTCTGTGGCTAAAATTTTGGTCGGCGGACATGACCTCTAAGACGAGGCTGTTGTCTTTGCCTTTCAAGGGCAAGATCCTGTTCGGTTCAGGTCTGGATTATCATATCCACGGTTACAGGAGGCAAAGGTGCCTTCCTTCCCCAGGATAAGAAGGCGAAGCCTATGAGTGCTAATTTTTGTCCCTTTCCCTTGGATAAGTTGTAACGCGCTCAGTCCACTGCGTAAGCGGACCAATCCAAGAGTGCCTGGAAGCCTGCTCAAGCTTGGAACAAGTCTAAGCAGCACAACAAGCCCGCCGAAACGAAGTCCGCATGAAGGGGCGGCCCCTGACTGGTCTGCGGACCGAGTAGGGGGCAGATTGTCTCTGTTCTTAGACGCCTGGTTGCAGGATGTTCAGGACCCGTGGGTTCTGGAGGTGGTCGACCAGGGCTACAGGATAGGGTTCAAGTCTTCTCCACCCAGGGGCAGATTCCTTCTGTCAAACTTGTCTTCAAGGCTGGAGAAAAGAGAGGCCTTTCTGGGTTGTGTGCGGGATCTCTCCACTCTAGGGGTTATCGTACCAGTACATCAGGCAGAAAGGGGTCTAGGTTATTACTCCAATTTGTTCGTGGTCCCAAAGAAGGAGGGCACGTTCCACTCGATTCTGGACCTCAAATGTTTAAACAATTTTCTGTTTGTTCCATCGTTCAAAATGGAAACAATCAGGTCTATTCTTCCCCTAGTCCTAGTGGGGCAGCTAATGATCTCTATAGATTTGAGGGATGCCTACCTTCATGTTCCTAATCACAGGGACCATGTCAGGTTCCTCAGATTTGCCTTTCTGGATCAGCATTTCCAGTTTATGGCCCTCCCCTTTGGTTTGGTGACGGCCTGAGAGTCTTTACCAAGGTCCTGGGGACCCTTCTAATAGGGGCCAGATCCCAGGGCATAGTGGTGGCGCCCTATTTGGACGATATTCTGGTTCAGGCGCCGTCATACCATCTGGCAGAGGTCCATACCAGGGTCCTACTGCAGTTACTTCAATCTCACGGTTGGAGGATCGATTTTGAGAAGAGTTCTCTGGTTCCCAGTACCAGAGTGGAGTTCTTGGGCACGATCATAGACTCGTTGTCCATGAAGATCTTTCTCACGAACAAGTGACGCGCAAAAATGGTGTCCACCTGTCTTGCCTTTCAGTCTACAGCAAGACCGTCCATAGCTCAGTACATGGAAATGATTGGACTCATGGTTTCCAGCATGGACATCATTCCATTCGCCAGGTTTCATCTCAGACCTCTTCAGTGGTGCATGTTGAGACAGTGGAACGGCGATCATTCCGATCTGTTGCAGCCGATACACATGGATGCGCGGATTTGGATTTCCCTCTGCTGGTGGATCCGCCCGGATCACCTGTCCATGGGGACATCCTTCCTGAGACCGTCCTTGGAGATTGTTACCATGGACTCGAGTCTGGCGGGATGGAGAACTGTTTATTATTATTATTATCGGGTATTTGTAGAGCGCCAACAGATTCCGCAGCGCTTTGGGGTGCTAGTATGGCACAAGGGAAGTGGTCTCGCTTGGGAAATGGTCCCTTCTTCCAATAAATATTCTGGAGCTTTGAGCGATCTACAATGCTCTGGAGGCGTGGCCTCGTCTGAGAGACTTAAAGGGACACTGTACCCAAAAAATGTATTTTGTGATTCAGATTGAGCATGAAATTTTAAGCAAATTTCGAATTTACTCCTATTATCAAATTTTCTTCATTCTCTTGGTATCTTTATTCGAAATGCAAGAATGTAAGTTTAGATGCCGGCCCATTTTTGGTGAACAACCATTAAAAAAGTGCTGTAGTAGTAAAACCAAAAAAAAGCTTAGATGCCTTCTTTTTCAAATAATGATAGCAAGAGAACGAAGAAAAATTGATAATAGGAGTAAATTAGAAAGTTGCTTAAAATTGCATGCTCTTTCTGAATTACAAAAGAAAGAATTTGGGTTCAGTGTCCCTTTAAGCTTTATTAGGTTCCAGATGGACAATATCACCTCAGTGGCTTACATCAACCACCAGGGAGGCACAAGGAGCTCCCTGGCAATGAGGGGGGTGTCTCGGATACTGGAGTGGGCGGAGAACCACAACTGTTCGCTCTCTGCGATCTACATCTCGGGTGTGGACAAATGGAAGGCGGATTTTTTCAGCAGGCAGACTTTTCACCCAGGGGAACGGTCTTTTCATCCCGAGGTGTTTGCGGAGATCTGTCTCAGATGGGGACGTCAGAGATTGATCTCATGGCATCCAGATTGAACTGCAAGCTTCCCGATAAGGAGCGAGGTCGAGGGACCCCCCAGGCGGAGCTAATAGATGCATTGGCGATGCCTTGGGGGTTCGGTCTAGTATACATATTCCCTCCGTTACCGCTTCTTCCTCCGTGTAGTGGCGCCTATAAAGCAGGAGAGAGCGTCCTCCATCTCTGATTGCTCCTTCGTGGCCAAGGAGGACCTGGTTCGCGGATCTGGTGGGGATGTTATCCTCTCCCGCTGTGGAGGTTACCCCTGTCGCAGGGATCTGCTGGAACAGGGTCCTTTTCAACATCAAAATCTTGATTCTCTGAGGCTGACTGCATTGGGATTGAACGCTTAGTCTTGGCAAAAAGGGGTTTTGCGGAAAATGTGGGGCAGCTAATGATCTCTATAGATTTGAGGGATGCCTACCTTCATGTTCCTAATCACAGGGACCATGTCAGGTTCCTCAGATTTGCCTTTCTGGATCAGCATTTCCAGTTTATGGCCCTCCCCTTTGGTTTGGTGACGGCCTGAGAGTCTTTACCAAGGTCCTGGGGACCCTTCTAATAGGGGCCAGATCCCAGGGCATAGTGGTGGCGCCCTATTTGGACGATATTCTGATTCAGGCGCCGTCATACCATCTGGCAGAGGTCCATACCAGGGTCCTACTGCAGTTACTTCAATCTCACGGTTGGAGGATCGATTTTGAGAAGAGTTCTCTGGTTCCCAGTACCAGAGTGGAGTTCTTGGGCACGATCATAGACTCGTTGTCCATGAAGATCTTTCTCACGAACAAGTGACGCGCAAAAATGGTGTCCACCTGTCTTGCCTTTCAGTCTACAGCAAGACCGTCCATAGCTCAGTACATGGAAATGATTGGACTCATGGTTTCCAGCATGGACATCATTCCATTCGCCAGGTTTCATCTCAGACCTCTTCAGTGGTGCATGTTGAGACAGTGGAACGGCGATCATTCCGATCTGTTGCAGCCGATACACATGGATGCGTGGATTTGGATTTCCCTCTCCTGGTGGATCCGCCCGGATCACCTGTCCATGGGGACATCCTTCCTGAGACCGTCCTTGGAGATTGTTACCATGGACTCGAGTCTGGCGGGATGGAGAACTGTTTATTATTATTATTATCGGTTATTTGTAGAGCGCCAACAGATTCCGCAGCGCTTTGGGGTGCTAGTATGGCACAAGGGAAGTGGTCTCGCTTGGGAAATGGTCCCTTCTTCCAATAAATATTCTGGAGCTTCGAGCGATCTACAATGCTCTGGAGGCGTGGCCTCGTCTGAGAGACTTAAAGGGACACTGTACCCAAAAAATTTATTTTGTGATTCAGATTGAGCATGAAATTTTAAGCAAATTTCGAATTTACTCCTATTATCAAATTTTCTTCATTCTCTTGGTATCTTTATTCGAAATGCAAGAATGTAAGTTTAGATGCCGGCCCATTTTTGGTGAACAACCATTAAAAAAGTGCTGTAGTAGTAAAACCAAAAAAAAGCTTAGATGCCTTCTTTTTCAAATAATGATAGCAAGAGAACGAAGAAAAATTGATAATAGGAGTAAATTAGAAAGTTGCTTAAAATTGCATGCTCTTTCTGAATTACAAAAGAAAGAATTTGGGTTCAGTGTCCCTTTAAGCTTTATTAGGTTCCAGATGGACAATATCACCTCAGTGGCTTACATCAACCACCAGGGAGGCACAAGGAGCTCCCTGGCAATGAGGGGGGTGTCTCGGATACTGGAGTGGGCGGAGAACCACAACTGTTCGCTCTCTGCGATCCACATCTCGGGTGTGGACAAATGGAAGGCGGATTTTTTCAGCAGGCAGACTTTTCACCCAGGGGAACGGTCTTTTCATCCCGAGGTGTTTGCGGAGATCTGTCTCAGATGGGGGACGTCAGAGATTGATCTCATGGCATCCAGATTGAACTGCAAGCTTCCCCGATAAGGAGCGAGGTCGAGGGACCCCCAGGCGGAGCTAATAGATGCATTGGCGATGCCTTGGGGGTTCGGTCTAGTATACATATTCCCTCCGTTACCGCTTCTTCCTCGTGTAGTGGCGCCTATAAAGCAGGAGAGAGCGTCCTCCATTCTGATTGCTCCTTCGTGGCCAAGGAGGACGTGGTTCGCGGATCTGGTGGGGATGTTATCCTCTCCGCTGTGGAGGTTACCCTGTCGCAGGGATCTGCTGGAACAGGGTCCTTTTCAACATCAAAATCTTGATTCTCTGAGGCTGACTGCATTGGGATTGAACGCTTAGTCTTGGCAAAAAGGGGTTTTGCGGAAAATGTGATTTACACTCTGGTGCAGGCAAGAAAGCCGGTCACTCGTCGCATCTATCATAAGGTGTGGAGGACTTACTTGTCCTGGTGTGAGACTCATGGATACCCTTGGCACAGGGTGAAGGTATCCAGGATTTTGGCCTTTATTGAAGAAGGATTGGAGAAGGATCTCACCGCTAGTTCCCTAAAGGGGCAAATTTCGGCTTTATCTGTTCTGTTACACAGAAGACTTGTTGATCTCCCTGACATACAATCCTTGTTCAGGCTCTATCTATGATCAGGCCTGTCTTTAAGCAGTCTGCTCCCCCTTGGAGCTTAAACTTGGTACTTAAGGTCTTGCAGAAGGTTCCATTTGAACCTATGCATTCTCTTGACGTAAAAATTCTATCATGGGGCGGAGCCAACAGCCAAAGCAACCAGACGTGTTTCTACAGAGCTCCTGCTGTTTGATTAAATTGCTCATCATAATAATCAAGTTAAGGTTTATTGGGCTTTAATATTTCTCTTCACTAAGCTCTAGATTGCCGGACACACGTTATAGGCCATTGAGCTAAGGTGTTAGATACTTCAACGGCACTCAGATTCCTTGGCCCAATAGGATTGTTTCATGAGGTGAGCCGCCATATTAGAGAACGCACTGTAGTTGCTGCCAGAGTTACTTTCTTAACACATCACCTAAGCCTTAAACTACGCTATGGAAAGGCAAATTATATCTTCACTACACAACTTGCTGCTCTCCTTAGATTCCACCAACATGCATTCATGGAGGAGCTGAGAGAGGCTGTGGAACGGACACGAGATACGCGGATAGCAAGTTTGCCTGAGAAAGTGGCTAGTTATGATATATCAGGTTTACTGCAAAGAAGAACAAACGGGTCTCATGATCTTCTGGAGGAATGTGGTATAGATGGCCGGAGCCCTGCACCTAATAGAGCGGAGCCAGCGGCTCTCTGTAAGCATCAGAGTTTCACACAGCCCAATCCTGTTGGAGCTGAGTGTGCACAGAGCATTGCTGTGCTGGATCACAGCCGAATTTCATGGGCTAGCATAGCAGCTTCGGAGTCACACTTTGATCTAGGAGAGTGGTCACTTAGAAAGCCTGCTACTATAGACAGTCTTGAATCCGTTGTGCGGCAAAGTAGTCCTTCTACGAAGCCCTTCATTTTTGGGGTCTGGGATCCTGAGGCCTACCTTTTGGTGGGTGATATCTGTTTTAGGATATGCAAGCTGAAATCTCTATATTGACAACTCTGAGTGCAAGCGGGAGACCTCAGCACAGCACTGGTAGCTGTCAGATATTATCCGTCATGTGGCAGCATGTACAATATCTTACCCAGTCTTTGTTACCAGCTAGGCCTAGATCAGTAAAGCTACGTAGAAGCAGTGCTGGTTAACCTCTGGGACAATGGTAACTCTACATAACGGGGTGCTTAGTTATCTCTTATCCATTGATCCGGATGGTTCTAGTGTGATTGTTATACTCCATATGTACTTCTCCTTGGGTTTACCTGCTTGTTTTACAGCTCTGTTTAAAGTTATAGCTGTTTATTGACTTAAAAGACATTTGTAGTTTCTCCTTGGTTGTGTGAACTCTATGTTAAACTTGAAGATAATCTTTATGTTACTGTTCAATGTGTGCTTTTAAAGGTAACCTTGAGATAGAAGGTACCAGATATATACTGTATATATACATATATACACAGAAAGTCTATTGGTTTGATTGATGTAAGTATGGTTGAGAGCAGACTTGGGTCAATTGGGTCGAGGATATCATAGAACTAACTAAATGAAAGCAACATCAACGCATATAGAGTGTAGGATACTAATGTCAATTTTGTATGTCTTACATTCATCAACAGACACAAGTTATTACTTATTCTCTATTATCACTTTTAATCTCATACACTTATGTTATACCCTATCAATTCAGATACTAAATACCCACAACATGCAGTTGAAGCTCCACTTTGCTTAAAACATCATATTTCACATATTAGGAATTGTTCTGTGTTGCAAAGTATTGCTTTCAGTAAACAATAAGACTGATGGGAGCCCGTCTCTGTATTTTACCAGTTATAAAAGCTGTCAGATAATCTAATCATTAGGACCAGTCACATTTTTGCATTTTGGATTTTACATTATATAGACCGATATATTGGATTCTGATTGGTCACTATTATCTATAACTAAACCCTATTGGTCACTGGATTTCACTCTATTTATCTTATATGATTCATACGTTCCCCCTCAGCCGGCGAGGGGGTTGGTGATATTGGGCGACATTATATAATAGCTTTGTCTAGTACAGTTGTTAATAGAGTATAGAGTGGGCTCAACCCTCATATACTATTATATTCTGTAGTTAGATATAGGTACTTATATTCACAGATATTTATTATGTTTGAAATATTGGGAATATCATACCACTCAGAACTTAATTATATATATAATTTGGGAGATGGTTTGTAGATCTGGACACATGGGTTTCATATAGCTATGTGTTAAGGTTGAGGAAATATTACGCCTTCCCTTTCTAGTGTCTCACATAGTCCGGTTCATACTTAAGTTGCTAGACTTACATATAGTATTATACGGCCATGATTGCACCTATCTGCTCTCTCCTAAAATATTATATCACACAATGAGCACTCACCCTCTTCTCACCCTATGTATTACTACAACCTAGGAGATGCGCTTTTTCAAGGAGATGGATTGCTGTTTGATTGCTCCTTTTAACTTTTCGTATTCTCACCCCCCCCCCCCATTCTAAATTTCGTTGATATTTGTTTATGTAATATTATTTTACGTTCACCCAATTTGGTGAATATTATAGCGGTATTCACCCGCTGGTAACTGTATCTCTCATTATTAAAAGTATGTTATTATCCTAAAATGTGCACCAGCAAGTATCTTCCTAGAAGGCAGTATATCTAAATAAAGAGGTACCATGATAATCTTGATAAAACATAAAAAATGAGGTTTCATTGTTATATGTTTATTTGGAAATTTGGATGACTATGTTTAAGTCTGTAATATTATGGTTTATATTTCCGCAATTGTTGATTATGTGTCAGAACATGTATCCTGTAATTTTGTGATGTATAAAAGCCTCAATAAAAAATATTGATCTAAAAAAAAAAAAATTCTATCATGGAAGGTTCTCTTTCTGTTGGCCATTGCATCGGCAGGCAGAGTTTCTGAGCTGGCGGTCTTGCAATATGAGTCCCCTTATCTGGTGTTTCATGCGGATAAGGCTGTTCTTCGCACTGGTGTGGGGTTTCTCCCCAAAGTGGTGTCTAACCGCAACATCAATCAGGAGATAGTCGTTCCTTTTTTATGTCCTAATCATTCTTCTCCTTAGGAGAGGTTACTTCATAATCTGGATGTGGTTCGTGCATTGAAATTTTATCTTCAGGCCACAAAGGATTTCAGACAATCTAACTCTTTTTGTCGTGTATTCAGGGAAGCGCAGGGGTCAGAGGGCTTCTGCTACTTCTTTGTCTTTTTGGCTGAGGAGCTTGGCCTATGAGACAGCGGGACATAAGCCTCCTCAGAGGATTACGGCTCATTCCACTAGAGCGGTAGCTTCATCTTGGGCCTTCAAGAATGAGGCTTCTATGGAGCAGATTTGCAAGGCGGCTACCTGGTCCTCCTTGCATACCTTCACTAAGTTTTACAAATTTGACGTGTTTGCTTCTGCGGAAGTGGTTTTTGGGAGAAAGGTTCTACAGGCTGTGGTGCCCTCAGATTAAGGGTCCGCCTTTTACCCTCCCGGTTTCATTCAGTGTCCTCTAGAGCTTTCGTATATGTTCCCACTAGTAATAAATAAAGCCGTGGACTTTCCTCCCCTTTAGATGGAAAACATAAATTATGCTTACCTGATATTTTTATTTCCATCGAGGGGAGGAGAGTCCACAGCACGCGCCCGTATCTCCAATGGGCGGACCTAAGTTTAATATTCTCTTCTGGCACCATTTATACCCTTATATTTCTCCTACTGTTCCTTTATCCCTCGGCAGAATGACTGGGGGATGAGGGGAGTGGGGGAGGTATTTAAACCTTTGGCTGGGGTGTTTTTGCCGCCTCCTGGTGGTCAGGTTCTTAATTCCCACTAGTAATGAATGAAGCCGTGGACTCTCCTCCCCTCAATGGAAATAAAATTATCAGGTAAGCATAATTTATGTTTTTGGTGTGGATCTTGCTTTACTTCATGCAGGATAGCATTTTGGCTGTAATCTTCTTGCAATATGGTATAGCGTAGCCTCTTAAACAGCTTTAGCAGGTATGTGTTTCTTTTTTACTTATTTCATTCAATGTTGTATTTATGCTTTATCAGTATCCAGTTCTCTTCCTTAATTAGACACATAAAACACATATTACACTGCAGATATTAAATTGTTTGATTTATATGCTTTTCACTATTTTATGAAATTGGTAATTATGCTTGATGTTTGGCATTATTTAGAATCTGAGATATAGATGAATGATTTATTTGCTCATGTTGTGTATGGGTTGCCATGACAACTTAATGGTGCCTTTTTCACTAGGGGGTGGTGTTATGGTCTATTTAAACTGTGTGATTCACTTGTTGTTTGATTGAGGAAGGGTAGAGTAGCCACGAAACATTCTGCACATAAAAGCTACTACTTTAAAAGGACCAGTAATCGCCACGCCCATTTGACCACGCCCCTGGTCACACCCCACTGGCACTGCGCCAGGTGGTCCCAGTTTCACCTCTAAAAATTATGGTAAGCCTACTTATGTGTGTGTGTTTCAGTGTATGAGTGTGTCTGTGTGTTTCTGTGTTTGTGTGTTACTACCTTTACAACATTTCCAAGTTTGACTACACTTAAGAATAAAATGCATATACGTTTTAGTCACTTGGTCTAAAACTAATTATTGTTCTTCAAAAGTGTTGATGGTGCAGCAGTACAGGAAACAACATTCAGAGCAGCTATAAACCCTCCAGAACTGTAAAAACAGTGTATTATCTCCTTCACATGGCACAAATGCAGAGAACATGTTGTTTGACGTTCCCTTTAGTACCCATAGGTGCATGGTACATCCTTGTTAATAATCCGTTTCATTCACTACAGCAAATCCTTTTTGTCACAATCAATATGCTTATAGTAAAAACACATGCAGAAGTGCTGGAGGCTGTGGTGCTGCTGCCCACTTATGCAACATAGAGTTTAATTCTAAAAAGTATTTAGCATTCATTTTTTTCTAGAGCTTTTAAAATTATTTGTTATTGCCCCAATTAAGGGCTCGCTTCCATTGAGCCATTAAAAATGGAGCCGTAAGCTACCGAAGCGGCCGGCAGCTAAAAGTAATTTACGGCTCTATTTTAGGTGTAAGCTACCGTTGTGTTAACGCTTCCACCCGATGGCGGATTTCTAAAACAATAGGTTACTATGGTTACCCAACTTTACACTACACTCGATCGCATATACGGTGCCGAATATTTTACCCGACGCTTGCTGTTAGAAAAAAATCAAACACCTAACACATGGACGATATCTACCGCTCAACTGCAACCCCCCCACCGCAATAACTAATGTATTAACCCCTAATCCGCCAACCCCATAATGCAAAGTATCTATCAAAGTTATTAACCCCTAAACCGGCCATCCCCCCACAACGCAAACTATCTATTAAATCTATTAACCCCTAATCCGCAATGCCCCCACAATGCAAACTATCTATTTAAACTATTAACCCCCATCACAATTAACCTAATAAATCTATTAACCCCTAAACCACCAAACCCCACAACGCAAATAACTAATCACTAAGCCCCCTAACCTAACACCCCCTAAATTATATAAATTATAATAATCCTAAATTACAATTAAAATAAAAAAGCTAATATTACTTGAAAAATAAAGTTTAAATTAAGCTAAAATTACAGAAAATAAAAATCTAACATTACATAAAATAATAAACAAAATTATCAAAAATTTAAAAATTAAACCTAATCCCTATGAAAATAAAAAAGCCCCCCAAAATAAAAACACCCCCTAATCTAATACTAAACTACCAATAGCCCTTAAAAGAGCCTTTTGTAGGACATTGCCCTAAGTTAAAAAGCTCTTTTACCTATAAAAAAAATCAAGTTCCCCCTAACAACAAAACCCCCCACCCACCAAACCCCCCAAAATAAAAAACTAACACTAAAACATCCTAAACTACCCTCTGCCCCTAAAGGGGCATTTGTATGGGCATTGCTCTTAAAAGGGCATTCAGCTCTTTTTCAGCACCCAAATCCCTAATCTTAAATATAATAAAAATATTTTTTTCCCTGTTTTACACCTAGTTGAGCTGGGTGTATTTTTTGTTAGTGTATTGGCAGCCTCCGACAGTGTATTAATGGTTGGTGCGGCATTGGAAACCGGGTATAATTTAAAGATTAGCGGCTTCTGATACTTTGTATGGAAAACGATAATGTTTTCGGGAGACGGAGTCGGGTTGCCGAAATTGGGTTATAACGGGCCGTTGCCGTTCCAGCATATTTATCGGTTTGCGAGTGCACGCAAACAGACTTATGGCTCAATGGAAACGAGCCCTAAATGGGAAGTACTGTTGACTAGCTGGAAGTACTGTTGACTAGCTGGAAGTACTGTTGACTAGCTGGAAGTACTGTTGACTAGCTGGGGTTGTAATGACAGCTGTCAGAGCTGCAGCTGAACAGTCAGTTATTGTTTTGTGTTTTTGTTTTGTTTTGGGGTTTTTTGGGGTGGTAACAGAGTTAATTTAAGCCATTCAAAATATTAATTTTCTTATGGTAAAGAGTCAGAACTTTTTCAAAAATTTTTTTTTTTGTAATATTTTTTTATTGAGGTTTTACAGAAAAAAACATATAACAGAAATCGCCTGTGTGCATCATAAATGAAAAATACAGCGAGAATTGAACATCATTTTTCAAAAATGATACAGTATGCAATAAGTAGGCTAATGAAACCTCGTTTTTATGATAAGAAACATAAATGACTAACCAGTTAGCAACCAACTCTCAGGCTATACGGCCACTAAGGATATAGTGAAGAAAACTGGTAAATAGGTAGGTAGCTTTAGAGTGTGGGGAGGGGGGAGGATATTCAGCGGATAAGCACCGCTAGTCAAACATGGGGGTGTGGGGGGGGGGAGGAGCCTTATATAAGTTCTTGGAGGTATCTACAAGCTATATCTACATTACTAGTTACTGCGAAATACATAAATAGTACTTGTCATCTGGGGACACTGTATTAGACTCATTGTTCTATAAAGTAGGAGATGGATACTTAAGGTCAAAGTTTCTATTAAGGAGATGACTTGATTAACTAGTAGTATGACCATTTTACATGAAGCTAATGGTATTGACACATACTTGTGAATCTTGGAGCAGAGGTCCAGGAATATACAGGGGGTTAAGATATATTTAGGTATGCGTACATTATAAACCTGCGTTTCCACCCTGTATTACGATATATATCTTTAAACTTAGTAGAGACAGCAATAGACAGAACAATTATTTATATTAGACCAGATGGACAGCCCTGGCACAAAACTAGAAAGGAAAGGGCTAGCAACATGTCGAAATAATCATCGCTTATGTGGTTCAGATCTACTCTGCCTTATGATGTTACCCCTAGAACTTTTAACATACAGGTCTTTCACTCGGTCACCTGTCCTAATGGAGTATAGGGGCACATTTCAGAGGGGAGCTAGTACCCACTGTAGCTGTTTAGAAATTCAGATACACAGACTTAAATAAAAAGAGAGAAGCGCTCAACCTGGGAACGAACAATAGCATAATAGCTTGTTCTATGGCTAGTTACCACCCTAGAAGCAGCCTCTTTTTGCTCAATATGTGCCTTTCACAGAGAAGAACTTTCCTGTAGCATATCAGTCTGATCCTGACTTCACAGTACAGTCCAGCCCCGAAATACCAGGCAATTCCTCTCTGAACAAGAGAAACAGCAAAACCCCAGACGTACGTTTCGGCCTTTTGTGGGCCTCGTCAGTGAGGTGCAGCCATATCCCTCTAGGCACACTGAGCAACGGGTCCACGTCTGGATTCCCGCATCACACTTAGGGAGACTTCCCTAAGTGTCATAATTTGCATAAATAAAAAGAGAGAAGCGCTCAACCTGGGAACGAACAATAGCATAATAGCTTGTTCTATGGCTAGTTACCACCCTAGAAGCAGCCTCTTTTTGCTCAATATGTGCCTTTCACAGAGAAGAACTTTCCTGTAGCATATCAGTCTGATCCTGACTTCACAGTACAGTCCAGCCCCGAAATACCAGGCAATCCCTCTCTGAACAAGAGAAACAGCAAAACCCCAGACGTACGTTTCGGCCTTTTGTGGGCCTCGTCAGTGAGGTGCAGCCATATCCCTCTAGGCACACTGAGCAACGGGTCCACGTCTGTATTCCCGCATCACACTTAGGGAGACTTCCCTAAGTGTCATAATTTGCATAAATAAAAAGAGAGAAGCGCTCAACCTGGGAACGAACAATAGCATAATAGCTTGTTCTATGGCTAGTTACCACCCTAGAAGCAGCCTCTTTTTGCTCAATATGTGCCTTTCACAGAGAAGAACTTTCCTGTAGCATATCAGTCTGATCCTGACTTCACAGTACAGTCCAGCCCCGAAATACCAGGCAATCCCTCTCTGAACAAGAGAAACAGCAAAACCCCAGACGTACGTTTCGGCCTATTGTGGGCCTCGTCAGTGAGGTGCAGCCATATCCCTCTAGGCACACTGAGCAACGGGTCCACGTCTGGATTCCCGCATCACACTTAGGGAGACTTCCCTAAGTGTCATAATTTGCATAAATAAAAAGAGAGAAGCGCTCAACCTGGGAACGAACAATAGCATAATAGCTTGTTCTATGGCTAGTTACCACCCTAGAAGCAGCCTCTTTTTGCTCAATATGTGCCTTTCACAGAGAAGAACTTTCCTGTAGCATATCAGTCTGATCCTGACTTCACAGTACAGTCCAGCCCCGAAATACCAGGCAATCCCTCTCTGAACAAGAGAAACAGCAAAACCCCAGACGTACGTTTCGGCCTTTTGTGGGCCTCGTCAGTGAGGTGCAGCCATATCCCTCTAGGCACACTGAGCAACGGGTCCACGTCTGGATTCCCGCATCACACTTAGGGAGACTTCCCTAAGTGTCATAATTTGCATAAATAAAAAGAGAGAAGCGCTCAACCTGGGAACGAACAATAGCATAATAGCTTGTTCTATGGCTAGTTACCACCCTAGAAGCAGCCTCTTTTTGCTCAATATGTGCCTTTCACAGAGAAGAACTTTCCTGTAGCATATCAGTCTGATCCTGACTTCACAGTACAGTCCAGCCCCGAAATACCAGGCAATCCCTCTCTGAACAAGAGAAACAGCAAAACCCCAGACGTACGTTTCGGCCTTTTGTGGGCCTCGTCAGTGAGGTGCAGCCATATCCCTCTAGGCACACTGAGCAACGGGTCCACGTCTGGATTCCCGCATCACACTTAGGGAGACTTCCCTAAGTGTCATAATTTGCATAAATAAAAAGAGAGAAGCGCTCAACCTGGGAACGAACAATAGCATAATAGCTTGTTCTATGGCTAGTTACCACCCTAGAAGCAGCCTCTTTTTGCTCAATATGTGCCTTTCACAGAGAAGAACTTTCCTGTAGCATATCAGTCTGATCCTGACTTCACAGTACAGTCCAGCCCCGAAATACCAGGCAATCCCTCTCTGAACAAGAGAAACAGCAAAACCCCAGACGTACGTTTCGGCCATATGTAATGGCGAGAAGTCGAACTACAAACCCCCATGATAAAAGGGGGGGCATGAAAAATATAGAGGTATAAACAAGGCGTGACATTTTATATTGTACCTATATACTTCTAAGGAACCTTGTCATCATGTGAAAATCAAAAACTTACTAATAGTAGTATAAACATCATCAGGCTAGAGCCCGCTAGCTCAGTGGTATCAGTATCAGCTACAGCAGGGCTGAAGACACCTGTGTATAATAGCCATAGGGGGGAGCCTTATATTATGCATAGCAACTTGACCTCTGCAGCTACATAACTTGGTGTGGAGATGTCAACCTAACAATACGATAATATTAGAGAATGTGCAGTAGGTAATGCATGCAGACTTTGGAGTCGTTAATGAATAATACTACTTCCCAAAACACCTTAACAAAAAAAGAGTAAACTTTAACCTAGCCCAAAATATCAAATGAATTCAGAACAGTGTTAGCATATATCCCCCCTATGTAAACTGACCCACAGTTTTCCTAATATAAGTGATTTTGTTTGTCTATTGTTTCTAGACCATACAAGCATTAGAGTGCTGCAATGTTTACATAAGCAGATATTATAGATGTGGTGCGCTAGCAGTATTTGACAAGATATATCATTATGCAATACATATATATATTTATAACACTACTCGTACATATTTACTTTCTGAAGTCCCTATACATACACATATTTCCTGGAAAGGGAAAAAGGGAAAATGCACTAGTAAACCCTCACAGGGTGACTTGTTAAAGGAAACATAACAGCAAAAAAAGTTCTGAATATAGCACACAGAAGGTGTATAGTATAAAAGTCTATGTGAGATAGTGGATAATACCTTATACTGCATTCTAAGCCATCTTACCAGGTTTCTGTTTATAGCATTTGAAGTAAAGGGGAGCATATATCAGGAACCAGAAAGAAAAGCGTGGGGGAAATATAACCTTCTCTAGAGACTGTGATTATATGCTCTAGATATAAGGGTATGGCAAGGGGCAAAAAGAAATCAATCACTGCTTTTTTTTTTTTTTTTTTGTACAAGGAGATAGGAAAAAAGAGCAAGTAAAAAAACAATATATCAAGTCTCAGTCCTGGGCTTAACTTAAAGCACTGTTGGGGAGCGCAGACAGTTACATTAACTTCCTCGGCACAAAACTTCATCAAGTCAGGGAGTGAGAGTAAAAGCATGAATGAGTTCAACCCACGTCTGTGTTAGGAACTATAAGTGTGAGTGTAAAGTCCATCGGTATGATATCTTTGCTGGGGTAAGAGACCCGGGTAGGATTCTCCAATTAGTATAAGCCGGTTTCAACAAAAGTCAAGTAGACAAGTTAGGTGCGATCAGCTTAAGGGGCCTGAGAATTGTATTAGGCAAATCTTTATCAGATCTCCCATAAGGTTCAATCACCTTAGGTATTCCCAGAATGCAGAGTGAAAAATAACAGAGAAAATGCAGTCCATACAAACGATCTAATAAATGTGTCTGTTAAGTGAGCTCCGGTAGAAATGATGAGGATGCCATTTTCTTTTGAACTTAGGAATTAGGTTGTGCAGCTAGCCGATGCCACATGGTAGTAGAGCTAGGGCTGGTACTGAATCCGCAATCCACATAGTGCCTCCGGAGGGAAGGCAAATGTCCCGGTGAGTGATACCGCCACAATGAGCTGTGGTGTAAAGAAAGTATAAGGATTTCAGGCTTCCGGTATACGCAGGGGCTAAAGGCTTCTCTAGGTGCAGGGTAGCAGTACCGGGAACTGAGTAAGCATAGTCAATGGTCAAAATCCCATGATCCTCACACCTCTCTAGTGCAGGGACACCCACCATCCCTGCCTCTAACTGACTTTCGCTGAGCAGTTCAACCGCCGGGAGTGACGAATCCAGCTCCCGTGACTCAGAAAGCCCTGAAGGTATTGCGGTCTGGAGCGCCATGTTTTGTTCTCTCTTCTCAGTGGGGGTAGCTATCTCCCCACTAGGCCAGGCTGAAGAAGATTTATCCTTGTCACTGCAAGCTGCAATAAGATCTTCGTAGCAAGCATCGATCTTAGTGCTTAAATGTTCTAGCAGGGACCGCAGTGTGGGGTAGGATGCCTCCATGTTCAGGCCACACAGAGGGCCGCAAAACCACGCGCCTTCACTGCCGAATCTTATAGTAGTGGCAGGAATAAGCGTTTGAGGAGATGCAAGTTAGCTGTAGTGCAGTTTAGGAGCTTTTTAAAAGGCTATTACAATGGTTATTAACCTATTATTAGGCAGTAATCAGCCCCTTCCATTTACTCATGTTCAGAGCTCCACAAATTAGCGACCGTTCATGTTGGCAGTTGGCTCCGCCCCACTTTTTCAAAATTTTCAATAACACAACCCACTTCATTGAGAAGACTTGTGGTACCTAAGTTTTTTTCAGTTTTACCTATTTCTTATTTGCATCTCTTTACTAGTCAGTTTTTTACAACACACTAAACTTTTAAAGGACCATAATAATTTTTAAAAAATGGCATGCTTTAATTTGTTTGAGCATGTAATTTTAATAATAGTAAACCCTTCAAAGAGGCTAAATAAATAGTTAAAGCACAACTTGGGAGCTGCAGTGACCTGCTGGGGGTTAAACACACAGAGTTGGGCTGTCGCTAGTATTAAAATGACATACCCTAACATGTTTTTTGTTTCATTATTATTATTATTACATCCACTACATACACACCCACTACACACACACATTGCATCCACTACATACACACACACACATTGCATCCACTACATACACACACACACATTGCATCCACTACATACACACACACTACACACACACATTGCATCCACTACATACACACACACTACACACACACATTGCATCCACTACATACACACCCACTTCACACACACATTACATCCACTACATACACACCCACTGCACTCACAAACACTGCATCCACTACATACACACACACTACATACACACCCACTACACTCACACACACTGCATCCACTACACACACGCCCACTACACTCACACACACTGCATCCACTACACACACACCAACTACACTCACTCACACACACATTATATCCACTACATACACACACACTACACACACTACATACACACCCACTACACTCACACACATTACATCCACTACATACACACCCACTACACTCACACATTACATCCAATACATACACACCCACTACACTCACACACAGACACATTACACCCACTACATACACACCCACTACACTCACAAACACTGCATCCACTACATACACACACACACTACATACACACCCACTACACTCACACACACACACACACACATTACATCCACTACATACACACCCACTACACTCACAAACACTGCATCCACTACATACACACCCACTACACTCACAAACACTGATAACACTACATACACACACACTACATACATACCCACTACACTCACACACACACATTACATCCCCTACATACACACCCACTACACTCACAAACACTGCATCCACTACATACACACACACTTCATACACACCCACTACACTCACACACACTGCATCCACTACACACACACCCACTACACTCACACACACTGCATCCACTACACACACCCCCACTACACAGTCCAGGTGCACTCACTAATCCAATATTGCAACAACCAGGGTGCTGCGTGTCCAAATACACATAATCATTTATCCTTACAAAGAATAAACGCTGCATTCACCCGTCTTGAAAAATGTTCAATTTAATTTCACATCACATAAGTATGACAAGTACCCCCAAACGTTTCGGTACCGGACTGGTACTTTTCTCAATGGGTATTCCAAACTGTGACTCAAGCGTTGAGACACAGTTTGGAAGAGAATGAAGAAAAATTGACAATAGAAGTAAATTAGAAAGTTGTTTAAAATTGAATGCTCTATCTGAATCATGAAATACATTTTTTGGGTTTCATATCTATTAAACCCATTTTGTGGGCTAAACATACAATAGTGCAGGGTTGATAGTTGAAAAAATAACATGCTCTAGAAAACTAGACCATATTTTTTTTTTTAATACTACAGCTCTTTTATGTAAATACTAGTCCTAAAGCCCGTGTACACGGGCCATTTTTTGCAATACAGCGGTTCCACCCCTTGTTCTCTATCCCCCCTCTCTTTTGCTCTCTCTCTGCCCCCTCTCTGCCCCCTCTCTTTTGCTCTCTCTCTCCCCCCTCTCTCTTCTGCTCTCTCTCTCCCCCTCTCTCTTCTGCTATCTCTTTCCCCCTCTCTCTATTTTGCTCTCTCTCTCCCCCCTCTCTTTTGCTCTCTCTCTCTCCCCCTCTCTTTTGCTCTCTCTCTCTCCCCCTCTCTTTTACGCTCTACCTCTCTCTTTCTCCTGTTAAGTGTAGTCAGTCCACGGGTCATCCATTACTTATGGGATTATATCTCCTCCCTAACAGGAAGTGCAAGAGGATCACCCAAGCAGAGCTGCTATATAGCTCCTCCCCTCTACGTCATATCCAGTCATTCTCTTGCACCTAACTAAAAATAGGACGTGTGAGAGGACTGTGGTGTGTTAAACTTAGTTTTTATTTCTTCAATCAAAAGTTTGTTATTTTAAACGGCACCGGAGTGTGTTGTTTCTTCTCAGGCAGCATTAGAAGAAGAATCTACCTGAGTTTGTCTATGATCTTAGCGGTCGTAACTAAGATCCACTTGCTGTTCTCGGCCATTCTGAGGAGTGAGGTAACTTCAGAACAGGGGATAGCATGCAGGGCCCACCTGCAAGGAGGTATGTGCAGTAAATTATTTTCTAAGGAATGGAATTGACTGAGAAAATACTGCTAATACCGATGTAATGTAAGTGCAGCCTTAAATGCAGTAGTAGCGACTGGTATCAGGCTGATATGTATGTATGTATACTCTGAGGTATTTCTGGGGAATGGAATTTCACTAAGAAAATACTGTCTATATTAAAGTAATTTTTGAGCCTGCACTGTAGTGAAAGCGACTAGCAGCAGGCTTATTAATAACACTTCATAATTTTCAATTTTAAAACATTTACTGGCATGTTAATCGTTTTTTTCTGAGGTACTTGGTGATAAAACTTTATGGGCATAATTTTTACCACATGGCTGTCGTTTGTTTCTGAATAAAAACAGTTTACTAAGCTTCCCCACTGTTGTAATATGAGTGGGAGGGGCCTATTTTAGCGCTTTATTGCGCAGTAAAAATTTAGTCACAGTCTTCCTATTTCTTCCTCCATGATCCAGGACGTCTCTACAGAGCCCAGGGGTCTCCAAAACTAGTTTTGAGGGAGGTAATCAGTCACTGCAGACCTGTGACAGTGTGTTTGACTGTGATAAAAAACGTTTATTATTTCAACTGTTATCCGTTTTGGGTATTAAGGGGTTAATCATCCTTTTGCTTGTGGGTGCAATCCTCTGCTAACTTTATACATTTTCTGTTAAAATTTGGTTGTTTTAACATATTTGGTTCATTGTTAATTCAACTGTGTCACATTTTTTTGTTTCTTAAAGGCGCAGTAGCGTTTTTTTATATAGCTTGTAAATTTATTTAAAAGTTTTTTTCCAAGCTTGCTAGTGTTATTGCTAGTCTGTTTAAACATGTCTGACACAGATGAAGCTGTTTGTTCACTATGTTTAAAGGCCAATGTGGAGCCCAATAGAAATTTGTGCACTCAATGTATAGATGTTACTTTGAATAAAAGTCAAACTTTATATGTGAAAAAAATATCACCAGACAACGAGGGGGAAGTTATGCCGACTAACTCTCCTCACGTGTCAGTACCTTCGCCTCCCGCTCAGGAGGTGCGTGATATTGTGGCGCCAAGTACATCAGGGCGGCCCATACAAATCACTTTGCAAGACATGGCTAATGTTATGACTGAAGTACTATCTAAATTGCCAGAATTAAGAGGTAAACGCGATCACTCTGGAGTAAGAACAGAGTGCGCTGATAATAATAGAGCCATGTCTGATACTGCGTCACAATTTGCAGAACATGAGGACGGAGAGCTTCATTCTGTGGGTGACGGATCTGATCCAAGTAAACTGGATTCAGACATTTCAAATTTTAAATTTAAGCTTGAGAACCTCCGTGTATTACTAGGGGAGGTATTAGCGGCTCTGAATGATTGTAACACGGTTGCAATTCCAGAGAAAGTATGTAGGCTGGATAAATATTTTGCGGTACCGGCGTGTACTGACGTTTTTCCTATACCTAAAAGGCTTACAGAAATTGTTACCATGGAGTGGGATAGACCCGGTGTGCCTTTTTCACCCCCTCCTATATTTAGAAAAATGTTTCCAATAGACGCCACCACACGGGACCTATGGCAGACGGTCCCTAAGGTGGAGGGAGCAGTCTCTACTCTGGCTAAGTGCACCACTATCCCGGTGGAGGATAGCTGTGCTTTTTCAGATCCAATGGATAAAAAGTTAGAGGGTTACCTTAAGAAAATGTTTGTTCAGCAAGGTTTTATATTACAACCCCTTGCATGCATTGCGCCTGTCACTGCTGCGGCGGCATTCTGGTTTGAGTCTCTGGTAGAGACCCTTAGCACAGCTCCATTGGATGAGATTATGAACAAGCTTAAAGTCCTTAAGCTAGCTAATTCATTTATTTCTGATGCCGTAGTACACTTAACCAAACTTACGGCTAAGAACTCCGGATTCGCCATTCAAGCGCGTAGAGCGCTGTGGCTTAAATCCTGGTCAGCTGATGTGACTTCTAAATCTAAATTGCTTAATATTCCTTTCAAAGGGCAGACATTATTCGGGCCCGGTTTGAAAGAAATTATCGCTGACATTACTGGAGGTAAGGGCCATGCCCTGCCTCAAGACAGGGCCAAACCAAGGGCTAAACAGTCTAATTTTCGTGCCTTTCGTAACTTCAAGGCAGGAGCAGCATCAACTTCCTCCGCTCCAAGACAGGAAGGAACTGTTGCTCGCTACAGACAGGGCTGGAAACCTAACCAGTCCTGGAACAAGGGCAAGCAGGCCAGAAAACCTGCTGCTGCCCCTAAGACAGCATGAAGTGAGGGCCCCCGATCCGGAAACGGATCTAGTGGGGGGCAGACTTTCTCTCTTCGCCCAGGCTTGGGCAAGAGATGTCCAGGATCCCTGGGCATTGGAGATCATATCTCAGGGATATCTTCTGGACTTCAAAGCTTCTCCTCCACAAGGGAGATTTCATCTTTCAAGGTTATCAGCAAACCGGATAAAGAAAGAGGCGTTTCTACGCTGTGTACAAGACCTCTTACTAATGGGAGTGATCCACCCAGTTCCGCGGTCGGAACACGGACAAGGATTCTATTCAAATCTGTTTGTGGTTCCCAAAAAAGAGGGAACCTTCAGACCAATCTTGGACTTAAAGATCCTAAACAAATTCCTAAGAGTTCCATCGTTCAAAATGGAAACTATTCGAACCATATTACCCATGATCCAAGAGGGTCAGTATATGACCACAGTGGATTTAAAGGATGCCTACCTTCACATACCGATTCGCAAGGATCATTACCGGTATCTAAGATTTGCCTTCCTAAACAGGCATTACCAGTTTGTAGCTCTTCCCTTCGGGTTAGCTACGGCTCCAAGAATCTTTACAAAGGTTCTGGGCTCTCTTCTGGCGGTACTAAGACCGCGAGGCATAGCGGTAGCTCCGTACCTAGACGACATTCTGATACAAGCGTCAAGTTTCCAAACTGCCAAGTCTCATACAGAGTTAGTTCTGGCATTTCTAAGGTCGCATGGATGGAAGGTGAACGTAGAAAAGAGTTCTCTATTGCCACTCACAAGAGTTCCCTTCTTAGGGACTCTTATAGATTCGGTAGAAATGAAAATTTACCTGACGGAGGACAGGTTATCAAAACTTCTAAATGCTTGCCGTGTCCTTCATTCCATTCAACACCCGTCAGTGGCTCAGTGCATGGAGGTAATCGGCTTAATGGTAGCGGCAATGGACATAGTACCTTTTGCGCGCCTGCATCTCAGACCGCTGCAATTGTGCATGCTAAGTCAGTGGAATGGGGATTACTCAGATTTGTCCCCTCTGCTAAATCTGGATCAAGAGACCAGAGATTCTCTTCTATGGTGGCTTTCTCGGCCACATCTGTCCAAGGGGATGACCTTCCGCAGGCCAGATTGGACGATTGTAACAACAGACGCCAGCCTTCTAGGTTGGGGCGCAGTCTGGAATTCTCTGAAGGCTCAGGGATCATGGACTCAGGAGGAGAGACTCCTTCCAATAAACATTCTGGAATTAAGAGCAATTTTCAATGCTCTTCTGGCTTGGCCTCAGTTAGCAACTCTGAAGTTCATCAGGTTTCAGTCGGACAACATCACGACTGTGGCTTACATCAACCATCAAGGTGGAACAAGGAGTTCCCTAGCGATGATGGAAGTCTCAAAGATAATTCGCTGGGCAGAGTCTCACTCTTGCCACCTGTCAGCGATCCACATCCCAGGCGTGGAGAACTGGGAGGCGGATTTTCTAAGTCGCCAAACTTTTCATCCGGGGGAGTGGGAACTTCATCCGGAGGTGTTTGCCCAACTGCTTCATCATTGGGGCAAACCAGATCTGGATCTCATGGCGTCTCGCCAGAACGCCAAGCTTCCTTGTTACGGATCCAGGTCCAGGGACCCGGGAGCGGTACTGATAGATGCTCTGACAGCACCTTGGGTCTTCAACATGGCTTATGTGTTTCCACCTTTCCCGATGCTTCCTCGATTGATTGCCAGGATCAAACAGGAGAGAGCATCAGTGATTCTAATGGCCACGCAGGACCTGGTATGCAGATCTAGTGGACATGTCGTCCTGTCCACCATGGTCTCTGCCTCTGAGACAGGACCTTCTGATTCAGGGTCCTTTCAAACATCCAAATCTAATTTCTCTGAGGCTGACTGCATGGAGATTGAACGCTTGATTCTATCAAAGCGGGGATTCTCGGAGTCAGTGATTGATACCTTAATACAGGCTAGGAAACCTGTTACCAGGAAAATTTACCATAAAATATGGCGTAAATACTTATATTGGTGCGAATCCAAGAGTTACTCATGGAGTAAGGTTAGGATTCCTAGGATATTGTCTTTTCTACAAGAAGGTTTAGAAAAGGGGTTATCTGCTAGTTCGTTAAAGGGACAGATTTCAGCTCTGTCTATCCTTTTACACAAACGTCTGGCAGAAGTTCCAGACGTTCAGGCTTTTTGTCAGGCTTTGGCTAGGATTAAGCCTGGGTTTAAGACTGTTGCTCCGCCGTGGAGCTTAAACTTAGTTCTTAACGTTCTGCAAGGTGTTCCGTTTGAACCCCTTCATTCCATCGATATCAAGCTGTTATCTTGGAAAGTTCTGTTTTTAATGGCTATTTCCTCGGCTCGAAGAGTCTCTGAGTTATCGGCCTTACATTGTGATTCTCCTTATCTGATTTTTCATTCAGACAAGGTAGTTCTGCGTACTAAACCTGGGTTCTTACCTAAGGTAGTCACTAACAAGATTGTTGTTCCATCATTGTGCCCTAACCCTTCTTCAAAGAAGGAACGACTTCTGCACAATCTGGACGTCGTCCGTGCCCTGAAATTTTATTTGCAGGCAACTAAAGATTTTTGTCAAACTTCTTCCCTGTTTGTCGTTTATTCTGGACAGAGGAGAGGTCAAAAAGCTTCGGCTACCTCTCTCTCTTTTTGGCTTCGTAGCATAATACGTTTAGCCTATGAGACTGCTGGACAGCAGCCTCCTGAAAGGATTACAGCTCATTATACTAGAGCTGTGGCTTCCACTTGGGCCTTTAAGAATGAGGCCTCTGTTGAACAGATTTGCAAGGCTGCAACTTGGTCTTCACTTCACACTTTTTCAAAATTTTACAAATTTGACACTTTTGCTTCTTCGGAGGCTGTTTTTGGGAGAAAGGTTCTACAGGCAGTGGTTCCTTCCATGTAAAGATCCTGCCTGTCCCTCCCGTCATCCGTGTACTTTTAGCTTTGGTATTGGTATCCCATAAGTAATGGATGACCCGTGGACTGACTACACTTAACAGGAGAAAATATAATTTATGCTTACCTGATAAATTCATTTCTCCTGTAGTGTAGTCAGTCCACGGCCCGCCCTGTTTTTTACGGCAGGTCTAAATTTTAATTAAACTCCAGTCACCACTGCACCCTATAGTTTCTCCTTTCTTGTATGGTTTCGGTCGAATGACTGGATATGACGTAGAGGGGAGGAGCTATATAGCAGCTCTGCTTGGGTGATCCTCTTGCACTTCCTGTTAGGGAGGAGATATAATCCCATAAGTAATGGATGACCCGTGGACTGACTACACTACAGGAGAAATGAATTTATCAGGTAAGCATAAATTATATTTTTGCTCTCTCTCCCCCTCTCTTTTGCTCTCTCTCTGCCCCCTCTCTTTTGCTCTCTCTCTGCCCCCTCTCTTTTGCTCTCTCTCTCCCCCCTCTCTCTTCTGCTCTCTCTCTCCCCCTCTCTCTTCTGCTATCTCTTTCCCCCTCTCTCTATTTTGCTCTCTCTCTCCCCCCTCTCTTTTGCTGTCTCTCTCCCCCTCTCTTTTGCTCTCCCTCTCTCCCCCTCTCTTTTACGCTCTCCCTCTCTCTTTTGCTCTCTCTCCCCCTCTCTTTTGCTCTCTCTCCCCCTCTCTTTTGCTGTCTCTCTCCCTCTCTTTTGCTTTCTCTATCCCCCTCTTTTGCTCTCTCCCCCCCTTCTTTTTCTCTCTCCCCCCTCTGTTTTGCTGTCTCTCTCCCCCTCTTTTGCTCTCTCTATCCCCCCTCTTTTGCTGTCCCTCCCCTTTCTTTTGATCTCTTTCCCCCCTCTCTTTTGTTGTTTCTCTCCCTCTCTTTTACTGTCTCTCTCCCCCTCTCTTTTGCTCTATTTCTATACCCCTCTTTCACTCACTCTCTCCCCCTTTTTTTGTCTCTCTCCCTCTCTTTTGCTGTCTCTCTCCCTCTCTCTTTTGCTCTCTCTCTCCCCCTCTCTTTTACGCTCTCCCCCTCTCTTTTGCTCTCTCTCCCCCTCTCTTTTGCTCTCTCTCCCCCTCTCTTTTGCTCTCTCTCCCCCTTTCTTTTGCTCTCTCTCCCCCTCTCTTTTGCTGTCTCTCTCCCTCTCTTTTGCTCTCTCTATCCCCCCTCTTTTTCTGTCCCTCCCCTTTCTTTTGATCTCTTTCCCCCCTCTCTTTTGTTGTTTCTCTCCCTCTCTTTTACTGTCTCTCTCCCCCTCTCTTTTGCTCTATTTCTATACCCCTCTTTCACTCACTCTCTCCCCCTTTTTTTGTCTCTCTCCCTCTCTTTTGCTGTCTCTCTCCCTCTCTCTTTTGCTCTCTCTCTCCCCCTCTCTTTTACGCTCTCCTCCTCTCTTTTGCTCTCTCTCCCCCTCTCTTTTGCTCTCTCTCCCCCTCTCTTTTGCTCTCTCTCCCCCTCTCTTTTGCTGTCTCTCTCCCTCTCTTTTGCTCTCTCTATCCCCCCTCTTTTGCTCTCTCCCCCCCTTCTTTTTCTCTCTCCCCCCTCTGTTTTGCTGTCTCTCTCCCCCTCTTTTGCTCTCTCTATCCCCCCTCTTTTGCTGTCTCTCCCCTTTCTTTTGATCTCTTTCCCCCCTCTCTTTTGTTGTTTCTCTCCCTCTCTTTTACTGTCTCTCTCCCCCTCTCTTTTGCTCTATTTCTATACCCCTCTTTCACTCACTCTCTCCCCCTTTTTTTGCTCTCTCTCCCTCTCTCTTTTGCTATCTCTATCCTTCCTCTTTTTTGCTCTCTCTATCCCCCCTCTTTTGCTGTCTCTCCCCTCTCTTCCCTCTCTTTTGCTCTCTCTTTCTCCCCCCTCTATTTTGCTCTCTCTATTCCCCCTCTTTTGCTCTCTCTATTCCCCCTCTTTTGCTCTCTCTATCCCCCTCTCTTTTGCTGTCTCTCTCCCCTTCTTTTGCTCCATCTCTCCCCCTCTCTTTTACTCTCTCTCCCCCTTTTTTTGCTCTCTCCCCTCTCTCTTTTGCTATCTCTCTCCCTCTCTTTTTTCTGTCTCTATCCACCCTCTTTTGCTCTCTTTCCCCCCTCTCTTTTGCTCCCTCTCTTTCGCTCTCTCTATCCCCCATCTTTTGCTCTCTATCCCCCCTCTTTTGTTCTCTCTATCCCCCATCTTTTGCTCTCTCTCCCTCTCTTTTGCTCTCTTTCTCCCCGTATTTTGCTCTCTCTATGCCCCCTCTTTTGCTCTCTCTCCCCCCTTTCTTTTGCTCTCTCCCCCTTTCTTTTGCTGTCTCTCTCCCCCTCTTTTGCTCTCTCTATCCCCCCTTTTTGCTCTCTTTCCCCCTCTCTTGCTGTTTCTCTCCCTCTCTCTTTTGCTGTCTCTCTCCCCCTCTCTTTTGCTCTCTCTCTTTCCCCTCTCTTTTGCTCTCTCTTTTGCTCTCTTTTCCCCTCTCTTTTGCGCTCTCTCTCCCCTCTCTTTTGCGAGCTCCCCCCTCTTTTGCTCTCTCTCTCCCCTCTCTTTTGCTCTGACTTATGCTCTCTTTTCCCTCTCTTTTGCGCTCTCTCTCCCCTCTATTTTGCCCTCTCTCCCCTCTATTTTGCCCTCTCTCCCCCTCTCTTTTGCTCTCTCTCCCCTCTCTTTTGCTCTCTCTTTATCTCTCCCCCCTCTCTTTTGCTCTGTCTTTTGCTCTCTTTTGTGTTCTCTCTCCCCTCTATTTTGCCCTCTCCCCCTCTCTTTTGCTCTCTCTCCCCTCTCTTTTGCTCTCTATCTCTGTCTCTCTCTGTCTCCCCCCTATCTTCCTCCCTCTTCCCCCCTATCTCCCCCCATCTTTTGCTCTTTCTCCCCCCTCTTTTGCTCTCCCTCCCCCCTTTCTCCCCCTCTCTTTTGCTGTCTCTCTCCCTCTCTTTTGCTCTCTATATCTCCCCTCATTTGCTCTCTCTCTCCCCTTTCTTTTGCTCTCCCTCCCCCCTCTATTTTGCTGTCTCTCTCCCTCTCTTTTGCTCTCTCTATTCCCCCCTCTTTTGCTCTCTCTCTATCCCCCCTCTTTTGAGCTCTTTCTTTCACGGCCGCATGGCCCCGCCCGCACCACGCCCCGTTTCACGCCCGGTAGGCCCCAGATGCCAGTAGGTTAGTCTGCTGAAGGCCAGGTGTGTTTGTCCTTGCGCAGTCTCTACTGTGCATGACAGCTTCGGACAAACACACTTGGCCTTTTATATTATAGGATTTATAATTGTAAAATATTTGCATTTCTGGTTTGTTATGGTAAAGTAGTCTCTCTGGTCAGAACGAAAATTTTCTATAATTGAATGAGGGACTGGCCGTGGGTGTTTTGAGGTGTGGCCATGATTTTTTTTATCTAAACTTATGCCCATCAGGTGCAATTCATAAAGATTACCCTTGCCCTTGTGAAGTATCTCCTCTTGCAGACGTGCCTCACTCTATCAAAGCTGACAAAGTCTTTTGAAACGTATTCAATGAGCTGAACGGTGAACAGATACAGTAGATGCTGCTCCATTGATCTAAAATGGTGAGGGGTCGGTACAAATCTCAATGTTGCAGCAAGTTTATTTGTGAGATTTTAGTTTTACAAATGGCTTTTTGTGCATCTAGGCCAATATCTGCCTCTGTAGACACAGCAAGGTACAGGTTTGTTAAGTGGTCAATTTATTTTCTGTGAGCAAATATACAAATGTTCCTTGACTTCAGATTACAGGCTTTAGTGAGGATATTTTTAAACAAGTTTCCTTTGTAAATCTTCTTCAGGAGCATCATTGTGGATGCTCTAATTTGGTTTTATGTATTCCCTCTTGTCATGTTGACAGCAGTCAAGAAGATCAGAAAAGAAATACAGATAATATGTCAGTCGTGCAATAGGTTTTCTTCTCAAACTTGGAATATTTTTTCATCTGAAAATGTGATTATCTCTTTGTTCTCCGCTAATCTTGCATGTGAAAATGAGACTATCTGACATATCCTTAATTTGTGATCTCAACCCCCCCCCAAAAAAAAACAATAAAAAACTTCAAGTGACTGAAGCAAGTGCTGAAAGCTGAGGGTTAAGGGGGAAATGAGTAGCATTTTCCTGGAAATTAGTTTTAAAAATAGTGTTTACAAATACATATGGATTCTGGTATCCTGAAAGCGCTGTCTGTTAAGTCCGACTTAAACCCCTGACACCCTGTGTAATTAACTTCTAGGCCCCTAAGCTCCCCGAGTCCAATACCCCTTAACTATAAGACTGTGTAACTTTATTATGTGTGTTATCAAACTGTGTAATTACTGGAATAATTGTCAATATTCAACATTATTATGATTATTATTATTATTTTTATTATTACAATCAAGGAGGAGAAGGAGCCTATACAGCGCTACAGAATTTTGTGGGGTTATACAGATAAATGAAAATGATGATGAAGAAGAACTGCTGCTTACAAGGTTTATAAGGGCTAATAAGATATTTTAGTATGTAGCTGCAGCAATAGATATATGTGCCAGATGCAAATTTATTTTGATGGTATGTGATGATGAGGTACTTGTAAATGTAGATGGTGAATTTTTCTTTATAGGTTAGTTTTTGAGAGCATTCAAGGCTATAGAAGATAGGAGACTGTCTGAGAGATTAAGTACAGCAAGACACAGGTCTTGATACTAGGAGAGGAAAGAGGTATCAATATAGGTGATTCCTGGATCTAATAGGACAGTTCGGTGAGTTTCTGATTGGATGTGGGATGTTTATGGTTGTGAGATGACTGGGGACAGGGGCAGAACTACAAGGGGTGCAGAGGGCACAATTGCGACCAGGCCCCCGAGGGTGGGGGCCCAGCTTAAAAAAAAATAATAATAATAATAATAATTATTTCAATAAAAAACGTTGACCTGCCACTGCCTGCACTGATATCATGTGATTGTGACGTGATGCTTCACTAGTGTCTCTGACTACAGGGGTTGGTGTTTCTGTTTTACCCATTGGTGTTTATGTGTGTGTGTATGTATGTGACTGGGTGTGTATTTATGCATGTATGTGTGTGTGTGTATGTTTGTGGAACCAGCAAATTACAGACCTTGTTACTACAGCATAGGGGGGGGGCGGGGGGTAAGCAGTGTCAGTCTCTACAGTACCACTATATACAGTACGGGGGGCTGGACCATGTCACAGACTACTGTGGTCACTTTATAAAGTACTGGGGTGATAGGGTCAGGTCAGCCATCTCACTGGCAGATTACAGACTGTGTCACTGACTCACTATATGCAGTACTGGTTGATTAAACAGTGTCACTATATACAGTAATGGGGGCTCAGACCATCTCACAGATTGTGGGCACAGGGTACCTCCTTTTGCAGACATGTAATCTGATTCACATTTTCTTTCTGTGTTAAATGTTAAAAAAAAAAAAAAGCTATGTATCAAATTAACCTTTTTTTGGGGGGTGGGTGGGGGGCCTTTCTTAGATTTAGATTCTTGCAACTGGGCCCTGTGGTTTATAGTTACGCCTCTGACTGGGGACTTTGTAGTTTATGGCTGTATATTGAATTTCATTCTTTAGCATTTGGGGTGCCAATGTAGGAAGTGGCAGGGAGGTGTAAATGATGTTGATCAGTGTGTGAGGTTGTCAGGATAAATTCCTACTGTACTATCTACAATACATCCTTGTTTCTCTACCTGTGGGCTAGGGGAACTTGAACTTTGCTAAGGGGTACTCAGCTGAGGTAAACATTTAATGTATCACAGAAATCAGTGTTTTTCAGTTCTACGCTCAAGCACCATAACGGGCAGAGTTCTGATTCCTTGTCAGCTTTTCATCTGCTCACTCACTGCAACTTACACACCTGTACTAAGGTAGGGAAATCCTTAGAATCTGGCAGGTTAGTGACATTTCAGTAGAGATAAGAAATGTGGATAGAAAGTTTTGTCACAGGGAAAAGGGACAAAGTGAAATGTTCTAAAGAAAATGTGTCATGATGTAATGTGCCAGGTAGGTAAAGTGTACTATACCCAAGTATGTCACAATAAAATAAGCCTAATCTGAGCTATGTATGTGATTAAGCTAGATGCAGAAACCCTGCAACATGAATATTACTTCCCTCAAGTTTTATAATAGAAGTTAGAAGTTCATTGTTAAAAACTGAATGCTCTATCTGCATCATGAAATATTTTGGGGGGTTTCATGTTCCTTTAAAGGGACATTAAACACTAAATACATTCAAGCATAAATGTTAAGGTATTCCCTGGTTTCCTCTGGACATGGGTGCCGCTATGTTGAAATCTGTCTTTGACTACAATCCAGGGCTGACTTGCTTGCTCATTTGGCGCAACTCCCCTTCAGATACCTGCAATGTAACCTAAGTTACATGATGGCAGCATTTATGATTAGAGGGAGATGCATAACATGTTTTTAGTGTTTAGTGTCCCTTTAATGTAATTAAAGAGTCTTATATATGTGCTTTGTACATGCTTTTCTATAGGTTGCATTCTTGCTGCATTTTCAAGCAGTAAAACTGAAATGAAACATAAAAATATATTTAATACTAATTTGTCACATTCTGGGGTAGTCACGTTTGCCTCATATTTATGTGTTGTGATTGGGGGTTCTTAGGGCACAAATGTACATCTGTAGTGGTACTTGCTACAAAAAGGTTGAGCTACACTGCAATACGTGAACCATAAGTAGGAAAGTGTTCACAGGTTTATGTTTCTTACACACATACATGGAAAGACCTGCACCTTATAATGATGATCAGATGTTATTATACTTTATTTATAAAGCACCAACATATTCTGCAGCGCTGCCCAGGGGTACAAGTCATTTAAATAAAACAATGTTAAAAAAACTTGTAAGAGACAAGAGAACATTTTACAAACATATACAGGAGGAATTGAGGGACCTATTTCAGTGGGAACTTACAAACTAGAAGAGTAGAAGGTGAGAAACAGGAGGTAAGGACTGCAAGAGTGAGAATAATGTAAATACAGAGTTAGATTAGGGCAATTATTGGGTAACTGGAATTAATTTGTTACTAAGTTTGGTGGTAGGATTTCCTGAACAAAAATGTCTTTAGGGAGCGTTTAAAACAAGACAGATTAGGGGAAATTCTGACAGCGCGAGGGAGAACATCCTAGAGGGTTAGTGCTGCACAAGTGAAGTCCTGCAGTCTAGCATGGGAAAAGTTGATAATAGAAGATGCAAGGAGCAGGTCATTGTTGGATCTTAGGGAGCAGGCTGGAGTATATTTGTTGAATACTGAGTTTAGGTACTGGGGATCGGCGTTGGTAAGGGCTTTGTAGGTCAGGGTGAGAATTTGAATTTAATTCTTCTGTGAATGGAGAGCCAAAAAAGGGATTCACGGAGAGGTGCAGCAGATACAGAGCGACAGGAAAGGTGGATTAGCCTAGGAGAGGCATTTAGTATGTATTGAAGTGGGAGAGGCAGGAGAGAGTAGGTTATTGCTGTAGTCAAGTCAGGATATTACAAGGATTATTTGCTTTGTGGTGTCAGCACTCAGAAAAGGGAAAATTTTGGAAATATTACGTAGGTGGTATAGTGTTTAGGGTGGAAGGCAGATTGCAGGGATTCAAGCAAGGAGTTTGAGGACAGGAAGTGGGTTAGGTGGTTGTAAAGTAGTTTTTCCAGGAGTTTTGATGTTAGTGGAAGCACTGATATGGGGTGGTATTTTGCAGTTGAATTAGGATCAAGGGAAGGTTTTTTGAGTATGGGAGTGACCTTTGCATGGTAATAACCCGGTAGAGAGGGATAGGTTGAAGATGTGAGTAAGAGCAGGAGTGAGGGTGGAAGACAGAGAAGGTATTAGATGTGAAGGGGTAGGGTCGAGCAGGCAGGTAGTGAGGTGTGAGGAAGATAGCAAAGAACAAACTTCATTCTCGGTGGCTGGAGGGAAGATGCAGAGGGTAACTGGGGGTGGAGTTGGAAGATTGCAGGTTAATGTTGGGATGTTGTTTTGGATAGTATGTGTTTTGTTTAAAAAGTAGTCTGCCAGGTCTTGATCACTAAAGACTGACGGGAGGGGTGGTGCAGTTTGATAGAGGAGAGAGTTGAAAGTAGAGAAGAGTCGTTTAGGGTTTGAGGAAAGAGTAGATATGAGAGAAGAAAATTAGGTTTGCTTGGCTAAGTGAATGGCAGGTGTGTATGAACTAAGAATTAACTTATAGTGGATTAAATCAGGTTCAGAGCGAGATTTCCTCCAGACCCGTTAAGCAGTGCGGGAGCATTTTTGCAAGTAGCACGTTTGTTAAGAGTGCCAGGGCTGTAACTAACGGTGTAAGATTTTTGTGCAGTTGGGAAGAAGCAAGATCAGGGCAGGCTATAGTGGAAGTGTGAGGTCCGAGATGTTTAATGAGTTTGGAAAATCAGAGCGGATGCACAGCGTGCAGATTTATAGAGGTGTGTGGGTGAGATGGAGAAGGGGGTTTATCAGATACATTAAGGTTATAGGTGAGCAGGTGGTGGTCTGAAATGGGAAAAGGGTGACAGGTGAAGTTAGATTTAGAGCAGAGGTAGGAAAATACCAGGTCAATATAGTGTCCATCATGGTGAGTAGGGAATAAGGTTGATTGTGAGAGACCGAAGGAGAATGTGAGTAAAAGAAGTTTAGGGGCAGATGGGTTATCAATGGGAATGTTGAAGTCTCCAAGTATTAACGTGGATATATTCATAGAGAGAAAGTGAGGAAGCCAGACGGCAAAGTGTAAACATTTAATATAAAAACTAAACACATCAGTTATAGCCACTTAACATGTTAGAGATGTTAGAGATCTAAAACTTGGGAGCAGCCTGTGTAACATTCTGACATGAGCCAAATATGTCTTAAATAAGAGCATGGGAAAAGTAATGAGTTACACTCCAATGCACTGCTATCCCAGCTTTTATGCTGATGTCTGTATCCTCTACCATATGCCTACTGAAGTGGCATTTATGTTACAATACCAGTCACTCAATCATGCATCCAACTGTCTCAAGCCTGTCCATGAGCCAACACTACTTACTACTCCTACTCAGGTTAAACTGTGGAATCTATTTATTAGCTCACTCATCTATCCATTCTTTAGTTAATGGACTCAATAAAATATTTTAGAAATTGTTGAGACCACAATGTGTTTTTGAATTATGGTTCAATTATGTTTGTTAATATGTAAGACCACTAGCAAGTGACATGAAACCCAATTTTTTTTTTCATGATTCAGATAGAGCATGCAATTTTAAGCAACTTTCTAATTTACTCCTATGATCAATTTTTCTTTGTTCTCTTGGTATCTTTATTTAAAAAGCAGGAATGTAAAAAACACTACTCGCAGTCACGAAATGCAGAGAGCGATGAGAGACTGCCAGCAATAAAGACTCAAAACACAAAGGCGGCTCACGAGCACTGCAATCACAGTGTCAGTCTGCATATAAAAAGAAGTTCAGAGTTATACTAATAAATATCCATAAATCAAATATGGATCCCAGGGCAAGCCCTTATAAAACATGCCAATGAAATAGTGTGGCTTGTGTGATATTCTGATAGATCTTGCCCCTGTGGTAATTTCAAAAGGACATTTTTACCTTGAGAACAGTGTGCCTAGCAAAGGGGCTTGTCTTGCTTTTAAATACGTTGCCTACGTCACAATAGGGCTCACAAAAAATAGTAGTTTAAAAATTGTATAAAATGAATACATGAAATATTGAAATAACAATATCTAATAAATATGTATTGTATTGATTAATTGCAATAAAAGGTGCAACAAATTGTTTTGCAAAAAATCTTATTTCTTTAATAAGGTGGTGAGAGTCCACAAGCCTTAACATGGGATTAAACTCAAGACCACAAGGAGGCATGCAAAAATTACTCAATACAACAAGCTTTTAATCCCTCCAACTTCTCTGTTATCCTCCTCACAGAACCGAGAATAGGAAAGAGGAGTGTAGTGGAGTACCATAGGGGGTGAGAGTAATTCTTCTGTGGGAGTTTTTCACTAGCCTGCCAAAGGTGTCACTGGGACTGGTCCTGCAGTCTCCTCCTGTTGGCTTCGTCGAGCTATCCCCTATCTCAGATCCTGAGTTAGTTTTACCTAACTATAATGGGCTATTCTACTGGATGCAGGATTTCTGCTGCTGGGTAAGTCCAGTGGAGTGGGTGCCTTGCAGGTAAGTTTTTTTTTCACTCCACAGGCTCTAAGCAGGTACAACTTTTTTGATTATTAAGGCCAGGGGACTTACATCAAATACACTGTACGCACTTTCATTGGCATGTTTTATAAGGGCTTGCCCTGGGATACATATTTGATTTATGAATATTTATTAGTATAACGCTGAACTTCTTATTATATGCAGACTGATACTATTATTGCAGTGCTCGTGAGCCGCTTTTGTGTTTCGAGTCTTTATCGCTGGCAGTCTCTCATCGCTCTCTGCATTTTGCAACTGCGAGAAGTGTTTTTTTACATAACACAAATACATACAGAAAATAAAGCAGGCTGACAGGAAAATACAACAGCGTCGTGGCTTGTTCTATGGCCCACTTACCACCTGGGAGTAGCTTCTTTTAGCTCAGCTCTGCTTTTCACAGAATAAATCTTTCCTTAAGTATATCAGTCTGATCCCACCTAACAAGGTCAGTCCAGCCCTTAAATACCAGGCAATTCTCCCCTGAACAAGGGAATCAGCAACCCAAGACAATCGTTCAGCCTGCTTTGGGCATCATCTGTTAAGTGCAGCGACATCCCTCTAGGCGCATTTTTTTTACATAGCACTCTCAGGGGCATGGTATTCTATTAATCACTATGAGCACATTAGGATTAATATTTTCATGCTAATGTAGGGTGCCCCCCCCCCCCCTTTTCTGCCTGTCAGTGGTGGCTTATGTAGCAGACGCCATCTTTAGCTCGCACTGTTCAGTCATGCTCCAGCGGTAAGAGGTGTAAGTGCACTGCTGCTTTCATCTAGAGGTGATTAAGTGCCCGCATAGCAAGAGTTTTGGTGGTGTTTTTCTTTTGGCCTTCACAATGTCTCGCTGTTATTAAGAAGTGGGGCTTCTTTCGTTACAGCATTTAGTAAGCTGTACATATATTTGAGTCACATTTCTTTAGCAGTCCTTGTTAGTGCAGTACCTCTAATCTAGTATTATTGGGGATCTGTTACTATCAGCATATGCTATTTATCCTTTGTACTGTTTTGTACTGTTCTGTATTAAATTATGTATCTATTATGAAGCAAGCTGGCACTGTCCCCAATGCTAATAGGCACTTTGAACCTTTTGGAGGGAAGATCTGTAGATCACCTTATTTCTCAAACAAGATATGTACCTTGCAAGTTTGTGTCTCCTTCTACTTAATTTTGCATAATGCCTCCGTGAGCATGAAGGGGCAGCCCCCCTGAACCAGATTCTCTTCTGGTTGGGGTCAGATTAAGTTGGTCTCAGAGGTCTTGGTTCAGATCCATTTGGGACCTTTGGGTGCTCAACATGGTCTCCCAGGGTTACAGGGTGGTCCCAGGGTTACAGGGTGGGTTTTTGTTCTAAGCCTCTTCGGGGAAGGTTCCTTCTGTTCACGTTTTTAAGGATCCAGTGAAAGCAAGAGCCTTTGCTCAGTGTGTTCAAAACTTTTGTCAAGACAATGTTTGTGGGTGATTGTTCCTGTTCCACTGTCAGAGCAAGGCCTAGGATTTAATTCAAATCTTTTCAATGTACCAAAGATACATAGCTCTCCCAGGTTCTGGGAGAGCTATTTTCTGTGATATGAGCTCAGGGAATATTGGTAGCTCCTTATTTGGATGACATTTTCATCCAAGCTCTTTCTTTTCATTTAGCGTCATTACACTCAATGATTTTTCTTCATTTTCTATCTAGCCATGGCTGGAACATCAAAGATTTTTTTGATTTCACACACCAGGGTCACCTTCCTGGGTGTGATCATAGATTCCATTTCTATGAATCTTTCCTTTTCAGAGACTCGCAGAACAAAGCTTCAGAGATCATGTGCAAAGTTACAATCCACTGTTCAACCATTAGTGGCACAGTGCATAGAAGTAGTAGGTTTGATGGGTGCCATTCCTTTTGCGAGATTCCACTTACGCCTGCTTGTACTATGTATGCTAAAGTATGGTGACTACACAAATTCATTGCAGTAAATTTGTTTGGATTACAAGACCAGGCAAGCTCTTCCTTGGTGGATATTTCACAGATCTCTATTCCAAGGGCTTCATTCTTATGGCCTTCTTGGACAGTAATTTCAACAGATGCCAGTCTTTCAGGGTGAGGGCTTTTGTCTCTTGTATACATTTCCTCCATTTGTTCTACTTCCCAGAGTGATATCTTGAATCAAGCAAAAGTGTTCTTCATTGATTTTTAATTGCCCCAGCTTGGCCATGCAGAGACGTTATATGCCGATCTGGTTCGGATATTCAGAGACTTTTCTTGGATACTTCTATTAAGGAGCGATCTTCTGTCTTAATGTTCTTTCTTACATACAGATTCAATGGCTCTAAATTTTATGACATGAATGCTTCATTTTGCAGCAGAGTTTTTTTCTGATTCTGTCATCAGCATGCTAATCCAAGCTAAAAATCCTGTTACTAGAAGGATCTATCACAAGGTGCGGAAGATTTGCCCATTATCTTCTCCTTAGAATCTTGATTTTGTTTTAAAGGGACAGTCTACACCAGAATTTTTATGGTTTTAAAAGATAGATAATACCTTTATTACCCATTCCCCAGTTTTGCATTACCAACACAGTTATATTAATATACTTTTTACCTCTGTTATTACCTTGTATCTAAGCCTCTGCAAACTGCCCCTTTATTTCAGTTCTTTTGACAGACTTGCAGTTTAGCCAATCAGTGCCTGCTCCCAGATAACTTCACGTGCACAAGCACAATGTTGTCTATATGAAATACATGAACTAACACCCTCTAGTGGTGAAAAACTGTTAAAATGCATTTTGAAAAGAGGTGGCCTTCAAGGTCTAAGAAATTAGCATATGAACATCCTAGGTTAAGCTTTCAACTAAGAATACCAAGAGAACAAAGCAAAATTGGTGATAAAAGTAAATTGGAAAATTGTTTAAAATTACATGCTCTATCTGAATCATGAAAGTTTTTTTTGGCTTAGACTGTCCCTTTAAGGACAATTTTTTTGCCAAAGGTGGTTTCTTAGCATATCAATCAAGAGATTGTTGTTCCTTTCTTTTGTCCTTCTCCAAAGAATGATAAGGAGAGATTTTACATTATCTGATGGAGATTGTGCTTTAAAGTTTTATTTTCAAGCTACTAAGGAATTCAATATTCTGCTTCATTTGTTCTCTTTTCGAGTCTGTGTAGAGGTAAGAAAGCTACTGCTGTTACCTTAGCTTCTTGGTTGAATTGATTGTTTTGTAAAGCTTCCTTGGAGGCAGAAAAACCTATTCCATCTCATATAACAGTTCATTCTGTATCTACTTCATAGGCGTTCCATAATGGGGCTTCCTTTGAACAAATTTGCAAAGCTGGAACTTGGTCTTCTCTTCACACCTTTTACAAAATTTTACCATTTTTCTGTTTTTGCCTCTTTGGAGGCAGCGTTTGGCAGGAAAGTTCTTCGGGTTGCAATGTCTGGTCAATGATGTGCCTACCCCTTACTTTTTTGTCCCACCCTTTTTTGGCATTGTTGACTCTACAGCTTGGGTATTGAATACCATATATTGAGGCTCGTGGACTCATACCACCTAATGAAAGAAATCAGAATTAATGGTTATCTGATCAAAAAAAAAAATCATTGTGATGAGAGTCCACAAGACCCGCACTATATCTATAATTTTCTGTGGTGACAGGTTAGCATGCACCTCTATTTCTGTGCTTAGTCCTTTCCTATTTTCTATTGTTCTTCTTTCTTGACTATACATTGGACTGAGGGGAGCAGGATGGGATTAAAAGCTCCTGTGTTCACCTGACAAGTTATCAAAATGGTATAGAAATATTAGCTGCTGTTGGAAATGTAATGCGCAACAAGCAGACTTATTGCATTGTATTTGAGCCTGTCCTAAAATACAACAATTTTGGCTGAAAATTCATTTTTGGTTAAGTAGAATCTTAGAAACAGATATAAATCTAGAGGCACAACTGGTTATCTTTCTAGTTAAATTTTCACAACAATATAAAAATGACAAATTACTCAACACCATAATACTATTAACAAGGAATTTAATTTTAAAAAATTGGAAATCATCTCACGCTCCCAAATTCACTGTCTTTAAAAAAGAAGTTCTCAAGCAATGTATGATGGAACAATATGCAATACAAAATGCCAATGATTCTCAGTTAAACGTATTTCTCGATAAATGGCTCACAGTTATACAGTCTCTACCGCCCACTGCACAAAAGCAACTAGTGAAGCCTATTAGTCATACGGCCTTTATACTCCAGAACATTTATGCTGGACATTACCCGCAGTTTTTGGTGGACTAGTGGGGGTAGGAGCGGGAGTTGAGATATATCCCTTTTCTGTGCCGGGAGTCTCTCCCTTTTTTTTTTTTCTCTTCCCCCTTCTTCCCCTTTTCTTCTTTTCAACAAGATACTTGAGAGTGATATAAGTATAAGGATTATGTATATTAATCTGCAAGATACGGTACTTGTGGGTTAATAGGAACAAATAGACATTTGCGATAATGATTTTTCAATATTTTCTCTTATATTTATTCTTGTTCTACTGGCAGTAGCGGTATTGACTTAGTTTAAGTATTAATTTGTTATTGGTATGAACCGCAAGAAAATTACGTTCTGTATTGACCTACTGCAAATCTTATTATTATATATAAGAGAAGTATTCTTGTTAACATGTACTATGTACAAAATTGGATTTTGTTTTTTTCGTTTTGAAATGTATCACGAACTGATTTATAAATAATATTAAATATTTAAGAAGAAAAAAAAGTTTGGAATAATTATGGGAAAAATATTATGTAAAAATAAGACTGGACCTTAACGACTGAGCATTTTTTTAATTATTATCATCATCATTAGAATAATAATATTTATTATTATTATTATTATTATTACACACATGCTTACTATTGAAATAAATTAATTACATTATTCAACCTAGTATTTATTTAGTGTTTAAAGGACCACTAAATACAGTAGAATTGCTTAATTAACAAACACATAATAACAAGACAATGCAATGGCACTTACTCTGAATTTCAAATAAGCAGTAGATTTCTTTTCTGGCACATTTATTTCTTTTCTCCCATTTTCCGGGCCCCTGTATCATGTGACAGACATCAGCCAATCACGTATACCCTGTGAACTTGTGCACATGCTTAATTGGAACTGGTGCCTCAGAAAGTGTGAATATAAAAATACTAGGAAAAATGTTATAATGGGAGTGAATTGGAAAGGGTCTAAAAACTGCATGTTTATTCTAAATCATGAAAGTGTATTTTGACTATAGTGTCTATTTAACATTAAATTGGATATTAAACAGTCAGATTGTAATATAACATGTTTTTCTATGTGTAGTTAAACCTTTTTTTGCAATATACGTTCATTATTTATTTTCCCCTTTACTGTAACTTAAAGTGCAAGTCAATCCTGGCGTTTGTGAAATGCTGGGATTGGCCATTGCATAGGCGTCACTACGGGGGGGCGACGGGGGCAATTGCCCCCCACCCTGGAAAATTCCTTTCCCCCCCCACTGAGCCGTAAAGTTTGCACCTTCTTTAGCTACGCAACAGGCCCACACTTTGAAGGGCCTCACACTTTGAGGCTGTTAACGTCAGAATCAGTGGCGTCTGTTTGAGTAAATAAAAAGCTCCAACCTCCTGGTGTCAATTATCAGCACTACCAATAGTATTGATAATCAACATTCACAAGCAGTGTTCTCTTGTGCTCACCATTGCTGGACAGTGACAGCGCGCATTAATCTCCCCACTGCACATATTTTTTTTCAGTGATCACAGCGGCAAAACTTTCTTCCTGGATGGTGGGTGGGGAAATCTTGTGGCAGTAGTACATCACCCATGGAAGCTCACACTCCCCTGCTCTTGCCCTTATAGAGGACCACCTGAATGACCGGTAAATACAGTATACACACAACTTTGAATTACTATAATTTACTACTTCTATGTTTTATTTAATATAATTTGTATGCACTCCACTAGAATTCTCAGCCATGAGCCCTTTCTCCTTTGTCAAGTCCACTTTCACGTGCGGTTGTGCCGGTGAACTACTGCTGCAGCATATTCCAGGTTCCGTGGTCAGATTTATAGCTGTCTTTGAACTGCTCTTTCATTTTCTCCTTTCTAGTTAGCGATCAACCTTGTGGGTTAGCACTCTTGCTGGATGTGTAGAAAACTTCCCTTACCTTACTTTAATGTCAATTTCTGCAGAGGAGATCATTCATCAATTGCTGTCACTGATAAGGAATCGGTTTTCTACAGTGGATGTTTGTTTTACAGTCATAAAGCCAGCAACCACTGACACTTGTTTTAAAGATAATAGTTATTCCTTTTTTGTGAACAACGTGTTTTTGCAATGCTGCTACTCTCAAAGATAAGCCTGCATCTTAGTACTGTATTATATAAATACAATATTGTGCTTCATGTTTGACACACACCTTGTGATATTGTTATACATAGTGTACTGACTGACAAATGCCCCATATGTTGAGTTTGCATTAGAAGTGTGATACATTTACTTGAACCATTTATTCTTAAATGTATGCTATGTAGATTGGTTTATATATTTATGCTGCCATTCAGTGAGGATTTGGGCAACTGATTATATTTCATTTTTGAATCTACAGCAGTATAGTTTCTATATCTGTATTCTCCCAAGGGCTGGCTCCTATAAAGGTTAAAAAAATATTGGGTCACTTTAAAAGGATAATTACAGAGTGGTTGAAAAACCTGTGTCAGGCCACCATGTCTTTTTTCTTTAATTTTTAAATAGTGCTTAGTGCAGAGGTTTAGTAGGTACAGTATATATCTATATGTGTATTGGAATAGTCATGTTAGTCCAGAGATTTAGATATCAAAATAACAAGAGTATTGCATTGAGCAATGATACTTTTTTTTTATTGGACTAACAATACATGTATAAGTAGACAAGCTTTCGGAAGAGTTCCTTCCATTCTCAAGTCTCAGACTTGAGAAAGGAAGGAACTCTTCTGAAAGCTTGTCTACTTATACATGTATATTTAGTCCATTAAAAAAACTATCATTGCTCAATTCAATACTCTTGTTATTTTGATATCTATTTAGTGGTGAAAATTATTAGTGCCCCCCCAGTTTTGACTGTGGTATGTTATGTGCCTCCCCTATATATTGTTACTAGAGTCGCCACTGGGCCATTGAGACAGATGAAGGTGACTTTCATTCAGTAATTGTAGGGTACTTCATGCTGAGGGCTCCTTTGTTTGTTTCGGGCGTTTTGGCAGGGTGCTGTTTTGCTTGAGAGGTGGTGATTTCACCGCTTGGCGGGTGGCGTGTGGGAAATCCGGCTTGGTGCCCATGGGAGCTGGATTTCCCGCACGGCTACTTGCTGGGAGGGGGAAGCGTCGCCTCTCTGGCAGGACAGTGTTCTGTTGTCTGCCGCCTGGGCGGCTCGGAACGTCGAACGCTTGGGGCAGGTGGAGGAGCTTTCAGCATGAGGTATTTTCTACTTCATGAATGGGGGTTACCTTTGTTTGTTTCGGTGGTCAGTCCTAGCCTTTCACAAACGCTAGTATTGACTTTCACTTTAACTCTAAAAAATGCTTATTTTCTAAAAGGCCGGTGCATTCGACAGATTCGTTATCTGCCAAATGCAGAAGAAGGTAAACACTCTTTTCAGAGCCGGATTTATTCTTGTGAGAGTGGAATACACTTAGATCTGTGGAAATACAGATCACAGTGCATCGCACTTTCACAGGAATAAATCCGCTCTGAAAAGTGCAGAATGCCGCAAGCTGTCACCTTTTTACGCATTCGGCAGCTGATGAAGCTGCTGAATGCACAGGCCTATGTTATAAATTCCACTGCTGAAGACAATTAGGAACAAATATAAAACAGGCAACAAAGAGACTGTTGAAAAATGGATTCCACAAAGTTTTTTGTTTGTTCAGAGATAAATAGTAGAGACTAAAGATCTGCATTCGGCAGTTTTGTTCACTCCCGAATGCAGAAGTGGGAGGCTGCTGGCGGTATTTGGATCTTTTTGAAGCTTAATGTCTTCCTATGCAAATGAAACAGACTAAGATCTGTGCAAATCTAGATCTTGGTGTGTTTCATTTGCACAGGAAGATATTTGGCTCTTAAGTGAGCCGGGGGCCGCGGGCGGCCTCTTGCTTCTGCATTTGGCAGTGAATGAAACTGCCAAATGCACATCTCTAATAGAAAACTAGTGCAAATATGGCAGCGCCAATTACTTTATAATTCTTTTTAATCAAATGACAATATACAGGATATTGTTGACATCCATGTACCAAGATGTACAAGTATTGCAAAAGAAATATTAAATTTAAATCATAATACAAAGTAAAAATAAATTAAAAAAACAGGCTAATATTTCTTGTATGTAACCTCTTGTATTCCAAGCAGCTTTACTTCTAGCTAAAAAATTAACATGAAACTTAATAAATGTTTACAGATGTGTTAGTATTATGATTAACGTCATCATCCTATACCATTGAGTTTGCCTTTAAATCTGGGAATTATTATCTTGCTATGGCTCAAGATAAATATTTGGAGAATTTAAATGGTTTAATTATTTGTATTGTCTTTCATTGATGTTTAATACATTTTTTCCATTAATAAAAAAATTGTTTGATTTTTACTTCTGTAAACAAAAAAACAAAAAAAGCTCCTGTGTTAGGTACTTTTGCCTGCTTCTTAGTTGACTGGAGTTTAATCCCATATGTTAAGGCTCATAGACTCTCACTACCAAGAAAAGGAATTTATCAGTAAAGCATAAATTTGGTTTTTATGGCAAAATTAAAATTTGTATTGAAATAGCACAGGGAAAAAAAAACTATTTAAATACATGAAACTCAAAAACTTTCTTTCATGATTCAGATTGTGCACTTGTAAACACCTTTCCAGTTTACTTCTATAATGTAATTTGATTATCTTCATATCCTTTGTTGAAAAACATATCAAACAAAGGATGCCAAGAGAATGAAGCAAATTTGATAAAATAAGTAAAATGGAAAGTTGTTTGAAATTTTATGCTCTATCTGAATCGTGAAAGAAAAATTTTGTGTTTCATGTCCATTTCAGGCACAAAGTAATAATCATAATACAACTACACTGCACTTGCAAAAAAACACAGTGAAAATCAAATTGTATTTTCCTTATTGTAAAATTAGTTTCCTGGCCTCTGATAGTGGACTGAGCAAAGGCGTTCCATGGGAGTATCTGAAATTTCTGCTCCAGTTCTGGCATGTTCACTAAACTTTTCCCCCTTCAGTTCTCACTGATTTTTCATACAAACTAAAAGGTGGCGAGATTGTGTCAAAATACTTTAAAAAACGTATTACCTTAAAGGGACAGTCAACCATAGAATTGTTATTGTTTTAAAAGATAGATAATCCCTTTATTACTCATTCCCCAGTTTTGCATAACCAACACAGTTATATTAATGTACTTTTTAGCTTTGTGATTACCTTGTATCTAGGAACCTTCTTCCAGCCCCCTGATCACATGACTGTGACTGTTTATTATCTATTGTCTTAAATTTAGCATTGTATTGTGCTAGATCTTAAATAACTTTCTGTGCCTGAACACAGTGTTATCTATATAGCCCACGTGTACTTTCTGTCTCTTTGTGTTGAAAAGAGATTTAAAAAGCATGTGATAAGAGGCAGCCCTCAAAGGCTTAGAAATTAGCATATGAGCCTACCTATGTTTAGTTTAAACTAAGAATACCAAGAGAAAAAAGCAAATTTGATGATAAAAGTAAATTGGAAAGTCAATTAAAATTAAAAGTCCTATCTGAATAATGAAAGTTTAATTTATACTTGACTGTCCCTTTAACAGAAAAACAAGTGCATATGAAAATAAAAGCAACTGTAGGATACGATAAGCTGAAAACAAGGTAATGTGATTTGTACTGGCTGCAGGATTTCATTTTTAAAGTGGGTCCCCTGTACCATGCTAGCTTCGCTCTCCCCAAGGAAGTTTTCCATTTCAGCAAACTCTATTACTTTCTGCGGGTGACCTCTTGCAGCTCAAAGGGACAGCTTTTTTTTTATTAAAGAATTCCCTGGGGGCAGCCTTGTGAGTATCAGTGTAGTTTTTTTTACATTATATCAAGTGATGTTTAATTGTAAACCCCACTATATGCTAGCAAAGGAAATTATTATTATCATTTATTTGTAGAGCGCCAACAGATTCCGCAGTGCTATAAACATAGGCGGAATACAAGGAAGCATTTATAGGGATCAGATGGGTAGAGGGCCCTGCCAAGAGTCACACTGTTGTAGTCAGCTATAAAGAAGGTGATGTAAAACAGCATGGCTCTTAGGCTTACCTGCTAAAGGGGTTCAACTGGATAGCAATGGAGGAGAGGAACTGGTATAAAGAAAGGTTAGTGTAGGTTGTATGCATCCCTGAACAGTAGAGTCTTTAGGGAGCGCTTGAAGCTTTCAAAACTAGGGGAGAGTCTTGTGGAGCGAGGCAGAGAGTTCCACAAGATGGGAGCCAGTCTGGAGAAGTCCTGTAAATGGGAGTGTGAGGAGGTTACAAGAGAGGAGGAGAGTAGGAGGTCATGAGTAGAGCGAAGGGGACAGGAGGGAGAGTATCTGGAGACAAGGTCTGAGATATAGGGGGGAGCAGTGCAGTTGAGGGCTTTGTATGTCAGAGTGAGAATTTTGTGTTTTAATCCTGGAGGCAAGAGGAATTGAAGGGATTGGCAGAGAGGGGCAGCAGATGAAGAGCAACATGTAAGGAAGATGAGCCTGGCAGAGGCATTCATTAGGGATTGTAAAGGAGCTAGGTGGCAGCTGGGGAGACCAGAGAGGACAGAGTTGCAGTAATCGAGGCAGGAAAGGATAAGAGAGTGGATTAAAATTTTAGTTGTGTCTTGTGTAAGGAAATGTCTAATTTTAGAGATGTTTTTAAGGTGGAAGTGGCAGGATTTAGCCAAGGACTGAATGTAAGGAGTGAAAGAAAGATCTGAGTCAAGTGTGACCCCAAGACATCGGGCATGCGGGGTAGGGGTAATGATGGAGTTGTTGACAGAGAGATTAGGGGTGGCGATTTTGGAAGAAGGGGGGAAAATGAGGAGCTCAGTTTCGAGAGATTTAGCTTGAGGTAGTGAAAGGACATCCAGGAAGATTTGTGAGAAAGACAGTTAGTGATACAGGTTAGCAAGGAAGGAGATAGGTCTGGTGCAGAGAAGTAGATTTGGGTGTCGTCGGTATACAAATGATATTGGAACCTGTGGGACTTTATTAGGGAGCCTAATGATGACGTGTAGATTGAGAAGAGAAGGGGACCGAGGACACAGCCTTGCGGTACCACAACAAAAAGTGGTGACGGGGCAAAAGAGGCCCCAGAGAAGGCAACAATAAAGGTACGGTTTGACAGGTAGGAAGAGAACCACGAGAGAGCTGTGTCACAAATGCCGAAGGATTTTAGGGGGTTTGGAGCAAAAGAAGGTGGTTGACAGTATCAAAGGTTGCTTACAGATAAAGGAGGATAAGCAGAGAGAAGTGGCCTTTTGATTTTGCTGTAAGTAGGTTGTTGGTAACCTTAACGATTGCTGTCTCTGTGGAGTGATAGGGACGAAATCCAGATTGCAGTGGGTCAAGGAGGGAGTTTAATGTAAGGAAATGGGATAGGCGTGCATATACTAGCTTTTCGAGAAGCTTTGAGGCAAGAGGGAGTAGGGAAACAGGGCGGTAGGATCAAGAGCAGGTTTTTTGAGGATAGGTGTGACCAGTACATGTTTCAGAGATGAGGGAAATATACCGGTGCTGAGGGAGAGGTTGAAAATGTGTGTTAGTATAGGAGTAAGGGTAGAAGAGAGGGAGGGGAGTAGATGTGAGGGGATAGAATCAAGGGGACAGGTAGTGAGGTGAGAGCGCAGTAACTTCCTCAGTAACAGGGGAGAAAGAGATACATTTGTGGGTTGTGGTTGATTGCGAGCGTTTGAGGGGGTGAGAGAATGAAAATATGTTGAGATTTCTGATAGTCAGTTTTATTATTGAAGTGGCTGGCAATGTCTTGAGCTGACAGAGAAGTTGTATTAGGGGTTGGGTGGAGAAGAGTATTGAAAGTGGAGAATAGACATTTTGGGTTTGAATAAAAAGTAGAGAAGTAACGTTGCTTATAGAGATTAATAGTAGGAGTTCAAAATGAACTTGTAATTAAGGAAATCAGATGAACTCCGAGATTTTCTCCAGTGCCGCTCAGCTTACGGGAACATCTGTGTCAGAGGAGTATGCCAGGGCTGAGGATGTTTGTGATTTCCGAGCTATGGTAAGAGGGGCCAGATTGTGAAGAACCGATGTAAGGGCTGAATTATAGTGACAGATAGATTGGTCAGGGCAGGAAAAGGAGGAGATGGATGAGGGGAGAGGTTTGAGGGAATTAGCAAGCTGTTGCTGATCTAATGACATAATGCTTCTGTGAAGTTTGGTGTGAGAAGTAGAAGGAGGGAGAGTTGTAGGGAGGGATGAGATGTTGCAAGTAAGGAAATGGTGGTCAGAAAGAGGAAAAGGAGAGTTTGTGAAGTTTGAGAGAGTGCATCGATAGCTAAAGATCAGGTCAAGGGAGTGACCATCTTTGTGAGTGGGAAAGTCAGTCCATTGTGACAAACCGAAAAAGGAAGTGAGTTACAGAAGTTGTTTTGCAGAGGAAGTAGTGGGATTGTCAAGAGGGATGTTGAAATCGCCAAGAATGAGGGCAGGAGTGTCTGAGGAAAGGAAATAAGGTAGCCAAGTGATCTAGAAATTGAGTTGAGGAAACGGGGTCGGTATATGACTGCAACACATATAGAGAGGGGAAAGAATAAGCAAATCTTGTGGGTTTTGAATGAGGATAATGTGAGGGAAGAGATGGGATGTATTTGTTGAAAGGAGATGGGATGTATTTGTTGAAAGGTGCAACGAGAGGAAAGTAAAATACCTATACCACCTCCTTGTCTATTACCAGACCTAGGAGTGTGGCTGAAGTGGAGACCCTCATGTGACAGAGCAGTAGTGGATGCTGTGTCTAGAAGAGAGAGCAGGGTTTCTGTTAGAGCCAGAAGGTTGAGGGAGCGGGAGATAAAGAGGTCATTTATAGAAGTGAGCTTGTTGCAAACAGAGCGAGAGCTCCAGAGTGCATAAGTGAAAGGGCTAGTGGCTTTAGATGCAAGATGAATGTGAGTAAGGTTACCAGAGTTTTGTTTTTTAAATCTATGGATCGGTACACATGGATGTGCATGGCTAGGAAGTTGTTGGGGACCAGGATTAGGGGAGATGCCACCATCAGCTAGTATAAGCAAGAGGGAGAGTGACATAAGATAAGATACAGATTTGCAGTAATGAGACTGTTTTTGAGATGGGGTGCAAGGGGGAGAGAGAGTGTTTAGGAATAGATAAAGTTCATGATTACAAAAGTAAGGTGAGTTTAGGAGAGATGGGCTAATGAACAGTGCAGGTGGTGAGGGGGAAGGAGTAATTGAATAAAGTAGTTTGTTATAGAGACAAGAGGTAGCAAAAAGGAATATGAAGATATTGTGCATTTTTACAAAAAGTACTTATCTCTTGCCCCTTGTCCTATCTTTGTTCAATTCTTGTATAAGTCTTATCTTTATATCTCACTTATAAAATGTTCACTTCACAAATGTTAACTTATGCTGTTGTAACAATGCACAGCCCAAGCAATGCACCTCCCAAACTAGTGGGAAATATATACAGGCAGGGCAGTCAGCTGGGTTCACTAAATTAGCTGATTGCTAAATCAAAGACATTTTAAAGGCCAATTGGAAAGTTAGATTCTGGTCTGGTCAGGGTGAGATAAGTTAAGTAAACAGACAGTAAAATTTGGAGAAGGCTGAGACTCTAGCATAAAACAGCTTATAAATTTAAGAATAATAGCAAGTATTGATAAGGATTGAACATCACATGGCAATAAACAAAACATTGGGAATAACAATACAATAATTGCAGGACTTATTTTCTTCCTAATGGGAAAGATTCCACAGCGGCATTCATTACTTGTAGGAAATAAGAACCTGGCCACCAGGCCACCAGGAGGAGGCAAAGACACACCAGCCAAAGGCTTAAATACTCCTCCCACTTCCCCTATGCCCCAGTCATTCTTTGCCTTTAGTCCCAGGAGGTTGGCAGAGAAGTGTCAGAACTTTTATTTTTAAAGAAAATACTTTTATTAATTTTTTACGTTAAGTGTGTCTCTCATGGAGGGTAGTACTCTTCGCAATGAGACAGGAGTTTTAAGTAGTCCGGAGATGCAGTGGGAGTTCTCTCTGCAACACCATCCCGACTCGTATTAACAGCTGCTCTAGCACTCGGCATTGCTGACCCTTCGATTTGCTACCTGCTTTTAATGGATCCTCTTTGTGGATCAGCGGTGGAGCGATTGCCGGTATGCAAGTCATGACGGGATCATGCCTGTGTTCTCGGTGATCCGGCAGCGGTGCCGTGGGTGGCTAGCCTGTGTCTTGCCACGTGGGGATCTGGTTCGCCTTTTTCATTGCTGAAGTCTTCAAGCTGGAACCTGGTTTTATTGGGGTCGCCTTGTTCGCTTTGGTTCTGGTTCTGGGTTTTTCCAGACTTTTCTCCAGCCCCTTGAGGTCGGGCGCCGATGTGGGACCCTAGTTTCTGGATGTTGCAGAGTTTTGCTCTGTGTCATGGGTTCTGTCGCATGGAGATTGGTTCTACATTTTTTTTCACGGACCTCTCTTAGAGTTTGCTAGATTTCCCGCTATGTTTTTGGGTTCCTTACTCGGGTGAGGAGTGTCTGACCGGAATTTTGGTTGCGGTCCTTTTTCTCAGGTCTCTTTGTGGATCTGGAATTGGGCTGGGGTCCCGGGTGGTATTGGTATAGTTCTGTCTATGCTTGTCCCGGTTTTTTCCCTCTGGCGTTCGGACTTTGTCGGTCTTCTCCTTATGGCGGCTTGGAGCCTTTGCTTTTCTGTGTGGGAATGTGTCTAGACTTCCTTTGGGGGTCCGTTGTTCTGGTGATCTAACCTTGCATCAGCAGCCTATGTAGTGCCTTGGTAGGGTCACTTTGTCTTCAGATCTTCCCACCGGTATCTTCTGTGAGGCCGTGAGATGCTACCTTGGGTAGTCCCTGCTCCTTTGGGGGCTGGCTCGTTTTGGGTTAGTTTTGACCCCTGTTTCGAGTTTGTGTCTGGGGGAACAAGGTTTCCCTTGTCCTCCGTCTTCCCTTGGGGGACTTTTTTTCTCTGGGGGTGTGTTCCTTTGTCTTTGCTTCAGGGATGGAGATGCCCTTGGTATTGGACTTCTGGGTTCGATGCTCCTCTGATGGTGGTTCTCTGCCCTTGTTCTGATTGCGCTCTTTCGAGGTGGTTGGTGGTGTTATCTCCCTCTTGTTCAAAGGGGGGGGGGGTGGGACTCTGTCCCTGGATTTTTTCCGTGTGTGGGCGGTCCTCGTTGTGGCGGTTTTGCGGTTGTGGAGGACGTCCCTGTTTATCTCAGGATCCTAAGCTGTGTTTCTGGTCATCTTTTGACTTTTTAGCTGCCTCTGTTTCTTTTGGATACAGTGGGTCCCTGTTGAGGTGCTCTCTGAGTCCTCAGGGGGGTTTGGATATCTGAGTTTTGCCTCAATGGAGGGGTGTTTTGTCTAGGAACTTGGTTTTTGCTGGTTCCTTTTTCTTCCAGGCTACGGGGTTCTCATAGGGAGGTGATCTCTTGGTTCCCTCCAGCTGGGGAACTGGACAAGGGTTTTTTTTCCATTTAGCTGTGGCTGCACTATAGCGTGCTACTTATTCGTCTGTGCGTTTTTTTGTTTTCTCAAGATACTTTTGTTCTCTTTCAGTCTCCGATTTGGTCGTGTTTGGCTAATGCTGCCCTTTTTTCTGGCATCTTGTGAGGCTTTCCAGATTCTCCCGAGCTAGTTTGCCCTGTCTTTTGGAAGACAGCGTTCTGGTTCGTTATCCCTCTACCTTGCTTCTTCTTCATTTAGGGAGTTCATGGTCAGGGTTCCCTTACGGCGGCGTGTGTATGGGATCTGACTTTGGGCGATAGTGGGCCTCCTTTCCTGTGGGCTCGGTGATGTTTTGGATGGGGTTTTTACCCAGGCTTGGGACTGTCGTTTTTTGCTCCCTACTTTTGGATACAGCTGGACTTTTTTATTTATGGGATGTGGTTCAGTCCTGGTGCCCTCATATTGGGCCGCCTCTTACCCTCCCGTTCTTGGCACTCAGTGTCCTCTTTGGCTTGGGTATAATTTTCCCACAAGTAATGACTGCGGCTGTGGACTCTTTCCCATTAGGAAGAAAAACATGCTTACCTGATAATTTCATTTTCTTCCGTGGGAAAGAGTCCACAGCCCCCCGCGCGTTCTTTGAGGTTTTTTATAGTCTTTTGACACCCTTTCACCTTGATATTTCGTCCACTGGTCCTTGTTCCTCGGCAGAATGACTTTGGGATAGGGGAAGTGGGAGGAGTATTTAAGCCTTTGGCTGGTGTGTCTTTGCCGCCTCCTTTTGGCCAGGTTCTTATTTCCCATTAGCATATGAAATTAGCATATGAACCTCCTAGATTTAACTTTCAACTAAGAATACCAAGAGAACAAAGCAAAATTGGTGATAGAAGTAAATTGGAAAATTGTTTAAAATTACATGCCCTATCTGAATAATGAAAGTTTAGTTTGGACTAGACTGTCCCTTTAAACAGATGTATCTGCTTTCCCTGAAGCTGGGCATGCACAGTAAGTACTAGTTGCCAATACTGCTAGAGCTTTACCTAGAGTGTGTGGTGCAATTCTGAATGTCTGTACCATGCACTTATCATAGAGATAAAAAAAAAAATAGCATTTTTGACAATGAAATGATGTTACACTGAGAATACTGTATGCACATATCAATACCTTTAGCTTGTAAATTGTGAGGTTTACAGTCACTGTAAGCTGCAGCTTCTGTGAAATCAGGCAGATGTATAGCCCTGAGTAAAGAAAACCAGTAGCTTGTAGTTATCAGCTAAGTGTTTACATTTAGCAGTAAAAGTAGCTCACTTATAATTAGCAGGCTTTTTTATTTATGTATTTTGCTTAGACAAACAGTATTATTGGAGACACCCATCTAGTCCTGTTTCAATTAACTCTATAATTGTTCTTTCATTTTATGCATTTTTAATACTGTAAATTGTTCTGTTTAAAAATGTGCTCAGTGGTTCTTAGTATGTTCTCTAATGTAATGACTTATTTTAAGTACCCCATTACACGCTATAATCTTACCTCTAAAAAATTTCACTAAATAGAGAGAGTATTATGTGTATCAGTATGGTGAACTCTCAGTTTTTCAACAAAGAATACCAAGAGTATAATATAAATTTAATAATAGAAGTAAATTGAATGTGCATTTGTGACTTTGGTCACTAAACAGAGCTGGATTAATTCTTGTGAAAGTTCACCACACTAATAGCTGTGCAAATCCAGATCATTGTGTGTTGCACTTTCACAATAAAATATTTTTTGATTGGGAGCTTTCCAGTCACTGAAGGCATCCATGAAACTGCTAAATGTAAAAGAAAATAATGAATGTAGTTAGTTACCTCCAAACAGGGTTTAATGCTACACAGTGAAGAAACTGTCCTGATAGAGTGCATGAAATTATAAAAATGTTTCAATTAGGGAAGTGCATTTGTGTCTTTTGGCACTAAATGAATGCCAAAGATGGCAGCCGTAAGCCGCATTTGGCAATTTTCTGAGCTGGATTTATTTTTATAAGGGTATAGAAAAAAGCAGGTAAATTCAGAAATGAATTCCTTAATGACAGCGACCTACCCTGAGCGTCACCGCCGCAAGGGGCTTCCAGAGCGGTAACAGCACAGGTCTAATTGACAGCATTGTTACACGTCATCTGTCGTTAAGGGGTTAAACTCCCTTACCCCAGAGAATTTAAAGGGATATTAAACTGTGCTCTTTTAGTTAAAATATATATATATATATATATATATATATATATATATATATATATATATATAAATTATTAAATCAAAGTATCAATAAAAGAAGCACATTGTGGAAAAAAACTAAAAAACTTAGTTGTATTCTTGCAAAATGAACAGCTATAAATACTCACTGTAGACACTGCCTGCAGCTTGATAAGGGAGCAGACATGATGAAAACTTAAGTTGCATTTTTCCTCTTCTGAGCATGGGTAAGAACAAACTTCCTGTAAACCAGCTCATCCTACTCCAGGAGATTTATGCCATCAAGCTAGATATGCACTCCTGTAGAGACTCATTGTGGGGCTGTGACAGAAAGTAATGGTCACTGCACAACTGAAGTGGAAAAAAATAAGAAATTAAAGATAGAATCCTTTTAAAATTATGAATAATAGATATTACAATTAGTTTTTATCAAAGAGATATGAAACCCAAACATTTTCTTTTGTCATTCAGAAAGATCATACCATTTGAAAAGGTTTCCAGTTTACTTCTATTATCAAACTAGCTCCGTTCCCATGATATTCTGTGTTAAAGGTGCTGCCATCTAATGCTCTTGCTAATGTATAACATTTGTGAAAAACTGCTGCCATATAGTGCTCCAGAAATGGGCTTATGTTCTTGCTTTTCAACAAAAGATACCAAGAGAACAAAGAAAATTGCATAATAGAAGTAAATTGGCATTCTCTATCTGAATCATTAAAGAAAAAATGTGGATTTCATATCCCTTTAAGTATAAGCTACTTCTTAGTGCTTTTTTTATTAAAACAATGAAACAAGCTGTTTTATATCACTTTAATAATATAGTAAATTGATATATTCTGGAGTTCAATTGAAGTATTTCTATTCTTCTTTAATAGTTGATTGGGAAGGAACACAAGTCACAATTACTTTTATGATTCAGATAGTGTATGCAAAAAACCACCAAACCAATTCTAATTTACTTTACAATGTGCACGCTCTGAGGCACCAGCATCTTCTGAACATGAGCAAAGTTTAAAGTATATGTGTTTTTTATTGTGATTGGCTGATGGCTGACATATGATACAGGGGTAGGGAAAAAACGTAAGTTTGAAATTTGACAGAAAAATGTCAAATCATTTTAAGTGTTAGACCAATTATATCTTCCATTTGTCAGACTTTGAGAATTCTTAATTTCCAGACATAAATTACAGAAAAAGGGGGCAAAATAAATAATAAAAGTATATTAGAAAGTTATTTTACTACACATAGTTAAGCATCTCACATTTACATATTTAAGTATTTACTGTCCCTTTAAAACTCATTTTTTTTTGTTTGCAAAAGACTTTAAAGTTTTGCAATCAAGGGATATACTCCTTGAAAAGACTCTTACGTATATTAATCTCATCACTCTTGCTGTGGCAAATCAGGGACTCCTATAAATGAGCTGTTGCACTGGCTAAGCAATAACTGGCTAAGAATACAAAAGTCTGCTTCTTTCAAGGGATAGTAAAGTCAAGATGAAACTTTCATGATTTAGATAGAACGTACGATTTTAAACAACTTTCCAGTTCACTTCTGTTATCAGATTTGCTTCATTCTCTTTGTATCCTTTGTTAAAGGAGCAGCTATGCACTACTGGAAGCTAGCTGAATACATTGGGTGTTCCAAAGACAAGATATATATACTTGCAACCACCAATCTCCAGCTAGCTCCCAGTAGTGCATTGCTTCTCCTGAGCCTACCTAAGTATACTTTTCAACAAAGGTTACCAAAACTAAATAATTGTTATGGGTGCAGGAAAAGGGGGCAACATAAAAAAGGAAAGGGCATTGCTAGTCTAAGGGGATAGTAATGTTGAAATTGAAATGTGCATGGGTGCATTTCAGTTTCATTAGCAAATTTGCTTCTAGTAAAAGTTATTACATTTTTTCACGGCATACGCACATATGCTGTAAGTACCTGTGCATCAGCATTCATACGTCACACCTGTTTAGAAATCAGCAGTGGCTTGTATGACGCAGTACAATACACCACCACCAGCGCTTGAATACTGGTGCATTGACCCTCGTGAGATATGTGTGGATGCCTATGGGAAACATTAATAACTGTTACTAGAAGTATTTTTGCTAATAGAAGTATATTGCAAAAAAAACAACTTGCTATTTAAAATTGAAATGCACCCATGCAACTTTCTATCCCTTTAAATATTTTATGCTGAATTAAAGGGACAGTATACTGTAAAATTGTTTTTATATGAATGTATTTTCAATGACTTGTTAAACCAGCTGCAGAGTATAAAATGTATGAGACATTGTATTTTCAGGTTTATTTGTATGAAGTAGCTGGTTTTGTGCTTTGAAACCACAGCCTATTACAATAGGAAGAACTTAAATGTGATATTGGATCTCATTATGTTATAAGTTTGTGTACACAGACCTGCTTCCTTATCTTGTATTTGTCTGGAACATCAAAGCTCAATACATAGAGAACTATGGAAAAATGATCATTTTCCTGCATCCCACTGAGAGTGTAACTTCTTCTGCTGGCTGTGTTTACTTAGGCTTGTCAATAGCATATACTTCAATATCAAAACTTTCAGTATAGGTGACTATACCACAGACTAAATCAGCTATTTCAAATGTGGAAATAGGAGTAAATTGAATACACTCCAGCAGGTAAAATTGATTATTGGGAATAATTTAAAGGGTAGAAAATGTTGGGGTGAGCTGTCCCTTTACGTTTGAGTCTGTGTCTTTAAACTATGGTAATAATAAGCTTAAGTTTCTATTTAGCATGTATCTGTTTTATTTTGTTATGCCTCTAGTCATTTACTATATTCTCATAACTCTCCCAAAACTGGCCTCATTTGGTAGAAGGAAAAAAAATCTACTTTTGAGCGCTTTGTGTCTGCAAAACATGGAACAGTGTCAGCACTGGCAGTCTCTTGACACATCGCTCCCACTAGGATTCAATCCTGCCACAATCTGTAGGAAGGATGTCTGTGAATTCTGTGTTCGGGGCTCATGAAGCAAAGTGACAAAAGCTAAACAAAGCTCATTGTGCACAGATCTTTTGTACACAGTGGAAGCTGAGCAAGTAGACAGGTGACATCAGCAAGCCTAGTGTTGGATTACAACAGACAAGGGAAACTCCCCTAATACACAGCATCCAGTCTATCCCAGCTGCCTGCATGGAAAGCTCCACTCAGTAACCAGCTCGCTTCTGAGCCATGCCACAAAAACCATCCTGCTTGGGCAGCTTTTAACGTTGAATCCTTGACAATTCCTTTTGGAAAGCTGTAATATCCATGATCGATGTAAGTACAGCTTTAAAACTGCAGATTTTTGTGCAACTGAGAGGTGTATATTTTAAATGTTAACCCTTTCATTGACAGATAGGCCTAAACAGCTGTTATATAGTTTGGTTCTTTATAACTTCCACAAGTGCGTTTAATTAATTAATAAAAATGGATCAGAACTTGCTGCAAATAGAAAGCATTCATCTCTTGTCATTTATGCTTTGAACTCTTCATTTTAGTAGCTGTTTTCAGTTCCAAAAAGTGGTATAATACAAAATATTGTATCTGTGAAGCCCAGATATTTATCCTTTTCATATCTTTCTGTTCATGGGGGCACGTAGCCCCCAGCCTGTCCCTTTTTTAAAGGCCAATTAGTGGCTTATATGTTCCTCCTTTTTTAAGAAGCTGATACAATTAAATAACAAAAACTAAACTCAGACATTGTTCTAAATTCCATAAGAAAATGAGAAACCAAGAGTATTATTGCTCTGCAGCACATATGTCAATTGATAATTTGGTAGCTGTACAAATGTTGTTAAAGTTGTGAACATTTGAATCAGAGTACACAATTTAAATCTAGAAATAAATATGACAAAAAATGTAAGTCAGTTGTAGAAGTATCTGTTCTTGGCCTCTTTAAATGTTGGTAGCAATTGTAGTTCCTACATACCCCCTGGAAAGCACTAGTTTTTGGACCCCCCCTCCAGGCCTGCCTACCATGATATAAAAACTGGAAATTGTTTGTCATCTCTCTCAGTGCAAAAAATGTCATTAATTTAAAGCTTTCTTTTTTATATTATTCCAGGCTGCTTGGGAATCCCTTATTACGAAGATGTTTTCATATGTTAGTTAATGGGGTTTCTAAACTGAGCCCAATAATACAATAGCACCAAACATAGTATCTTCAAGGGCAAACAGTAATACATCCTGTATACCTCCATTATTTATGCATCTCATATAGCTTTACATAGTAAACTGGAACACCATAGTAGAAAATATTAGTGTCATTTGTAATTGATATTTAATACCTGTAATGCCAGGAGGGCCTGTGAGATGTGAGTGGGTTATTGAGAACGCTAAAACATAATATTTCCTTAAGCTGCTTAATTTGAAAAGATCTGTATTTCACATGCTCATACTGTGAGAAATATCTGAAAGCAGAAAACTGGTTAGGTAATATGTACACTTATGCCTTGTCTTCTAAGCTGTGCTAATATCAGACGATTTTTGCACTTTTAACTGGAACTAAAGTTTGCCTTTTATTTAACCTCAGCTAACACATAATGTGTTATATTCCCCATTACATAACCATTAAAATGTAATTCTTGTTATTAGCTCCTAAATTGTAAATTTATTTGTTTTCTCAACTCCATGGACCTAAACAGATTCGATTTCAAGGCTTTTCCTGCCTGAGTACAGGTGTCTTTAAAATGAATGAGTTAAATCAGGCCACTTAGTGGTCCCTGAAGATTAGCCTGTAGCCTGCGTGTCAGCATCCTGTTATACATAAGTTTGTTTCTTGTTTGACTTGAGCACACAATATGAGGATAGAAGAGGAAGGGCGAGTGTCACATTTAACACTATGGTTTATTTTTGAAGAATTATATAGAAGATGAGGCTATTCCTCTACACCCATCATTTGGTTTGAGCAAAACTTACCAAAATAGTTTTTATCATCTTGCAGAGTACACTAGGAAAAAAAAAACTTTCTTAAAGGGACAGTCTACACTAAAATTGTTATTGTTTACAAAGATAGATAATGTATTTACTACCCATTCCCTAGCTTTGCACAACCAACATTGCTATATTAATATACTTTATAACATTTAAACCTCTAAATTTCTATCACTTGGTTGTTTAATCTGCCTTCTGGAATGTTGACTTTTCTGGGTGAACAAAGTTTGCTTTGTTACTGTTTGTGTGACACAGACTAGTCATACTGTTAATAACACTATAATGCATTCAGTTTTGCTTTATAGCATTACACAGTGATCCAGTGAAATACAAACAAAATGAGCATGCCTTTTATTTCTGGCATGACTACTACAGTAAGAGTTCCTTCCATCAATTGTTGCCAATTATATTAACCAGAAAAACCTACACTACATTAGTAAGAATGTGTCATCTTATTCCTGCAACAAACTGTCTGTGCCTGCTTTATTCCAAAAGTAGATATAATTAAAAGGAAATAGGCCTAGAGTATGTTTGGGTTGCACAGCTGCAGAATACAATTTTAAGCACTTTTTAATAATGGAAAAATAAAAAGCATTAAAATGTTCCGAAATTGGCACCATGCGCTGTTTTGTCTTCAAGGCATTGATTGGTTCATACACGCTGGGCCCTAGCTTGGCAATCAAGCTCATGCACAAGAGCATACTGACCAGTCAGCAGATGAGTACACTGTGAGATTTTGAAACTTCTGGATGTTTTAAAGGCGCATACCCTAAGGTGTAAAAAACAAAACTAAAGCAGACTTTTTTTAAAAAACAAATTGTATAATCGTATGTGCATCTATACAACCACAGCATACTGTTGATTTTTATGTCCCTTGTCAAGTTGTTTTTTCTTGTTAGTCGAATTTGTCAATGTGATCCACTTTTGTGCATAGCATGAGGCAAAAGATTAAGCATTCTTTCGATAAAATAAGACATTCATTTCCCACCTGATGCCTTAAAGGTACATTAAACTTTTTTTTTATTATTATTATTCAGTAAACCACAGTTGAAGCAAAATAGATTATCTTTCAAATGATATTCCTGTTTTAATTCTATATGTGAGTTTTTAGTTTTCTGCTTGAATTTAAGTAGATTTCTAATCCCTCCATGAGACTCTTTTTACACGTATGATCAGTGAGGACTATCTATGTAGAAACTATATGTGCCTGGTCCCATTCACGTGTACTTTAAAGCAGCAAGCGTCACCTCTGACAACTGTCATTGAAGAATATTTCATAATTGCGGCCACTGAAAACATGAACAATATATAAAATATAAACTGACCAATTTAGGTTTCAAAGGTACTTTAGCATACCTCACTGATATTTAAATATGATGCATCCCATTTAGCTCTAAAATTGAGCAATTTCTAATTCTCAGAACTTTAAATGCACCATGCTGACTTCTCAAGGCTAACTCTTCTACGAATCAGTTCCTAATTGTCTAAATCAGATAACAACTGCAAATCAATGCATTTTATACTAACGTTATGATGGTGGCTAGCCTTGTTGTCTGCTGACTAAAGCCCAGATTGGCTCCTTTATATAAGGCAAATGGTGGCTGGAGTTTGGCAGTTGAAAAATTATTGAAGTAAAAAGGATTTTATTTTTGTTTTAAAAGACTTGCCCGAAATGTTATTCTATAGCAACACACCATGGGCTCCATTACATATGCGGCGGCGGCGCCCGCAAAAGCCACCGCCGCAGGTTTTTATGCAGTTTTGGTATCTAATATACAGCGCCACATATAAATGCGGCTTGTATATTTCACCCGTCGGCTGCAATATTTACTCCCATAAGCTAACATGGGACCACCTCGAAAATCGGTATCCAATTTTCAGCGCAAGGACTTACGTGGCGAAAATGGCGACATTTTACTCCATTTTCACCTTGCCACACAAAGGCAGCCGCAGCAAGCCTTGCACTGAGTATAAGAGCACCGTAACTCCTGTAACTGCCTGAAAATATAAACTGACACCTAACGCATGCGCAATATCTATCTACCTGTCAACCGCAATCCCCCACCGCAATAACTAAAGTATATTAACCCCTATATCCGCCATCAAACCCACACAGCAAATAATTACATTATTAACCCTTATATCCGCCAACCCCAACATCGCAAACTACCTAATGTATTAACCCCTAATCCGCCATTAACCCACATTGCAAAATCCCTATTAAAACTATTAACCCCTAAACTGCCATTAACGCACATTGCAAATAAATAATTAAATTACTAAGTCCCCTAACCTAACACCCCCTAACTTAATCCCTAAATTAACCCAAATTACCTCAATTAAAAAATACTAAAGTTACTAACTATTAAAATAAAAAAAATAAGTTTAAATTAAGTTAAAATTATTGAAAAAAAATCTAATATTACAGAAAATAATAAACAAATTATTAAACATTAAAAAATTAAACCTAATCCCTATGAAAATAAGAAAGCCCCCCCCCAAATAAAAACATTCCCTAATCTAATGCTAAACTACCAATAGCCCTTAAAATGTTTTTTTGCAGGGCATTGCCCTAAATTAAACCGCTCTTTTACATTAAAAATAAACAATAGCTCTCATCCTATTGGCTGATTTGAATTTGAAGAATCAAATCAGCCAATAGGAATTCAAGGGACGCCATCTTTAATCGCGTACCTTGAATTCACTTTTCAGTGTACAACGGAGATCGCACGAAGAGGATCCTCCACGCTCCATAGTTCCAGGGTCGCCAGTCTTCAGTTCCAGGGTCACCGGTCTTCAGCTCCACAGTCATCGGTCTTAAGCTCCGCCCTCCGCTCCGTGCCGGCTTGTTCCTGGAAGAAGAAAGAAAAGGTCACCACTTGGAAGAAGACGTCACCGCCTGGAACAGGACCTTCTCCGCCAGACTTCAGGAATCGTGAGTACCAACCTGAGGGTTAGACTTAGTTTTTTTTTTTATTTAGATTAGGGATGGGCAGCAAAAGAGCTAAATGCATTTTCAGGGCAATGGGTGAATTAGCTTTATTAGTGTTAGTTTTTTTTTTATTTTGGGGGGTTTGGTGGGTGGGGGGGTTTTACTGTTAGTGGGGACTTTGTTTATTTTTAATGTAAAAGAGCTGTTTAACTTACGGCAATGCCCTGCAAATAGCCGTTTTAAGGGCTATTGGTAGTTTAGCATTAGATTAGGGGATGTTTTTATTTTGGGGGGGCTCTTTTATTTTCATAGGGATTAGGTTTCATTTTTGAATGTTTGATCATTTATTATTTTCTGTAATATTAGGTTTTTGAATTTTCCGTAATTTTATTTTAATAGTTAGTAACTTTAGTATTTTTTAATTTCGGTAATTTGGGTTAATTTAGGGGTTGTTAGGTTAGGGGGCTTAGTAATTTAATTATTTATTTGCGTTGTTAGTTAATGGCGGTTTAGGAGTTAACACTTTGTGATGTGGGTTAATGGCGGATTAGGGGTTAATACAGCAGGTAGTTTGCGATGTTGGGGTTGGCGGATATAGGGGTTAATAATTTAGTTATTTCTTGTGATGTGGGTTGATGGCGGATATAGGGGTTAATAATTTAGGCATATTGTGTTGTGGGGGGTTGTCGGCTTCGGGGTTAATACTTTTATTAGTTCGGATGTGGGTTTGATGGGGGATATAGGGGTTTAATGTGTCAGGTTTATTTTTGGGAGGCGGGTCAGACGTTTAAGGGAGATTTGATTTATTTTTTTATTTTTCTTAGGCGCCGGCAGTTGCTAAAGTGCCGTTAGTCACTGGCGACTCCAGAAATTTGTATTTACACACATTTCTGGACATCGCTAGTTTATCTGACTTACAGCACTTTATGTACTGCCGGCACCCTATATGTAATACCCTGATGTGCGAGGTGAAATTTCGGGCGGCGCGGGTTGCAGCGCTGTATATGTAATCTCTCCCCATATGTCTTGTAATTACAAGGTGTTTACTGTATATGTAAGGTCATTCTTGCATCTAAATACAGGTATTTATATCCAGTAACTTTGTAAAATAGTTGAATTAACAATACATCCTAATGTCCTAACTTTTTTCAGAGACTGACACTTGAGCTTTCAAACTCATGGATGTTGCATAGGCAATTAGATTAGCCTCACATTTTTATAAAATGTGTCAGTTTCAGAGTAAATAGGGATTTAGGAGGTATTTTTTAATGTAACCATCTAGGAGAGTTTATTAAAGGGACATTAACACGTCTGACTTTTGTGCAAAATGTGCTTTGTCTCATGCTCCATGGAAAGGTAAAGAACAATTTCTATAACCTACATTTTCACTGCAAGTTGTGTAATCAAGCTATTAGATTTGCAGCTATTGCAGGTTTACAGAAGTTGCTTTTTGGTGTCTATGGAGCATGGAACAAAACACTGTTTTTACACAAAAGCAAGTGTTTAATGTCCCCATTAAACTATTTTATTACTATAATTTTTATGTCCCTTTAATACTACTGGTTGTAGGTATAAAGGGAGTGGAGCTCTATCTGTGCAGTACAAAATATGTAGAGCACCTAGAAGTTACGGTGGCTGCCATCTTGGTGTGTTTTTGGTGGTGCTCTGACAAAATGCAGAAGGACATTTGACAGACGGACATTTGGCCGACAGACAGAAAGCTAAAGAATGTTCCGATTTCGGCCGAGGGCAGATACGTTCCAGAGTGCTCTGTTCTAATCAGAGCCTCGGGCGCCGCAACTGCCTCTGAGAACCTTACCATGGGTCCCAGCCCGCACGTTTTGTAATTCTCTGTCTGGGAAATTATCTATCTATCAAATCTATCTATTTATCTATCAAATCTATCTATCGTATCTATCAAATGTATCTATTGCATCTATTGATCTATCTATCTAATCTATGTATCTATCTATCAAATCTATCTATCTCGTGGCCGGACTGTTATCTGACAGACACTTGTGTTTCGGCCAAATGTCCGTCGGCCAAATGTCCGTCGGCTAAAAGTCCGGCCACGGTTTTTGGTATAGGGATTATTCCTGATTCAATATTTCTTTCACAAGATATATCACTTTTGGAAAATAAATTAATATCAAAATGGAGGACTGCCACCTTAACCCTTTGTGCAGCAATGAATAGGTTAACCAAGATGCCCATCTGCTGTTGTAGAAAGCAGCTGCTCCACTGAGGCATTTTGGGAGGTTACAATTTATCAGATTAGCTTTCACCAGCAGATGTTTACAGCACAGAGATAATTATTGTAGCAGTTTTGGCATTTACCAGTGTGGAACAGCTGAAATGTATTTACACACTGATATGCCCTACCCACAAAACTGAAATGAATATAAGGTTTCCATGCAATCTTCATTTTTAAAACCCTTGTAATAAATCCTGTTAAATTGATGTGCAAGAGGACAAACATGATGTATTCTTTGTTTTTGTATTAAAGGGACAGTTTACTCAAAAATGCCCTTTAATTTGTTCCACTTTACCTGCTAGAGTATATTAAATATATTACAGGTATTTATTTTACCCTTATATTGGCATTTGAATGAGTTGATTTTGCCTGTGCCCCACCTATTCTGAAAGTTTTTGGCCTTATATCCAATCTATAGATATGCTGTGTAACACAGCCAGCAGAAGAAATTACACTCCTTGTGGGGTATAGAAGAGATAAGGTAATAAAATGTTAATTTTCCATTGTCCTCCCCAAGTATTGGTCTTTGGTTTACGGACAGATATAAGCTAAAGAAGCAGGTATATGTACACAATGTGATAAAGTAATAAGATCTGATTATACCTACAAGCTCAACCCTTTTTATTAGGTTGTTGCCTCAAAACACAAAATCAGCTATTTCATTTACACAAATAAATATTAAAGCAAATTCTCATACATTTTATACTCTACAGTTGGTAACAAATTAATTGGAAACACATTAAGGAATAAAACTATTTTACATTATACTCTCCTTTACCTATTTCTATAAGTTCCTGGTGGCCCTTGAATCTCAGCAGTGGCAATACACTGCCAGTACCGGGCTCCCATTGGGTCCAATATCTTTTTAACCTTCTTAAAAAATGTTGAGGACATTGGGTGCCAGAAGTAGGTTATATGATATTAAAATTATGCAAACTAATGCATGCATGCAGTTTAACAAGAGACAGCTTTACATTATACATTAAATGGCCATAAGTTAGCAATAAGTAAATGCTCTAATTCAGTAAGTATTTCTTATTGCAGTATTACTTTCCTATAGCTATATCTTTACTATGTACAGTTCAGATCTACTCCATGTGACCATGTACTGCCAGGCCGGTGATTGGCATCTATGATTGGCTCCAGTTCTGCATTGCCTGCTGAAAATTACTTTTAATTATGTATTTAACTTTTTCTTTAACAGTTAAACACATAGTCATAGGCAAGCAATATTACAATAAGACCATGCTAGTACAAACACTACATACGTGGCATGCACACAAAGTGCTAACAGAACACATCATTTAGTAATAAACACAATGCACAGACTATGCATAGGCAGGGGTTCATTTGTAAGGCCTAGGGGCTGCTCAACCCATAGTGACTAGAGCAGACATCCCAACTCTCCCTGAAGTTCAGGGAGTCTCCCTGATTGTAATAGCGCCTCCCTGATGCCAGCAAATGGAATGCAATCTCCCTGAAACTCCAAGTACCATGATCCAATGTGGCCCAAATCCGGAAAAGTGCTTCTTAAAGGAATCCCTTTAGTTGCTGGGACGTTATAGAACCCTCAAAGCATGCATCAGTAACCAAAGAGCACCCCCTGATTTTAATAAAATAAAACATAGATACTACCTTATTTACTGCACGTAATTAAACTTCGTATTCTAAAATATTTAAGCGTTCAACAAACGTACGATCACTGGAAAATAGGTTTGTTGTATGTGGTTGTGCAATAAAGCTACTTTTTTTTAATGTGACTTTAGTGGGAAGCTACTTTAATGATAATTCTCTATCTTATTTAGCATTTCCAGGTGTCCAATATATAACTGGGAGGGGGGTGGCGGACTGGCGGTGCAGTAGAGGGTGAAGCCACCTCCCTGAAATTAGTTTTTGCAGGTTGGGATGTCTGCTAGAGGCAGTTGTTACATACTAGGAAGCAGGGTCCCACCTGTAGGAATAACGCCAGAAAAAGTTCAGATGTGATTCCATTTGTTTATTTATTTTGTGACTATAGTGCCACAGATGTTGTCTGGCTGTGTCACTAATGTGTTTTTCTCACAGCAGTGACTTAGTCTTTGGGTATCAGTGGGATATACAGCTTTGTACCTTCTTTGAGGAGGTTGAAACGAGTCTTCAGGGATGTCTCACTTGCATCTCTCAGCTTCAGTTCTGTTTTTGTCTGTTTGACGTCAGTTACTGCTGCACCTGGAGTTTGTTGCTTTGCACAGAGGATGAGAATGAAATGTGAGCGTACTTGATACTGCAAGGGTCCACTCGCCCTATGAGGACTGCCAGCCCCCAGCATGCTGCTGCTCTCGCACTACACGCACACAGGGAAGCAGGGAGCGTTCTCTGGGGTGACTTCACTTTTGCAATGTGTTCATCGGTCTCCACCTTTTCTGTCTCACGGTTTCAGTGCATTGTTTGATCCAACACCTTGTTTGCTACAATTGCTTTTCAATTAACCAAACTCCACCCACCACTGGGGGTCTATCTGCACGTGTCACTGGAGTAGGCAGGGCCAGCCATGGTTATTGTGTTTGTATAGCAGTTGTTTATGTAATCCCCCTGCCAAAGCCAATTAAGGAAATATATGTAGCAGAGTTAGCCTTGAACATTCTGCAGTGTGCATTTCCAGGTCTGAAACGTAGAAGAAAAAAAACACAATTTTGAAAAGTATGTAAAATAAATAATGAAATCTTAACACAGTGTTATTTTGCTATACATAATTTAACATTTTACTTTATAATCTCAATGTATTTACTGTCCCTTTAAGAAAGGCAGCTTTTTGTGCATGTATCTAGAGCTGATCTCCTAGTGTTGGAAGCCAATAAAGGGAATGGACAATATTTACACCAATCTGAGTTAAAGGGACATAAAAGTACATCAAGAAAATGCTCAAAGCAGCAATGCAACTACTGTGACCTAGCTGAACACATCTGGTTAGCCAATGAAAAGAAGCTTATGTGTAGCCACATGCTTTGCACCTGAGCCTACCTAGGTATGCTTTTCCACAAAAGAATATCAAAGGAACAAAGTCAATTTGGGTAATGAAAGTGAATTTAGAAACATCTTAAAATGACATGCGCTGTCTGAATCATGAATGTTCAGTTGTGACTTTCATCATGTTTTTGCAGAATTGTCTTTCAACTGTCTTACATCATTTTCTTTTTTCATTATAGATTTATTTCTGTTATTTGCACCAATAACTGGAGATTTCTTACAGAAGTGGCATTCCTATGGTAAGAGTTCAAGATGTGATCATTTGTTTTCATTAATTCTTCAAATTGTTGTCTTTAAATTTTCTAAGGATCACTGTGTGTCTAGAATGTAGCTGTGTGTGTTGGACTAGAAAATCTGTTTGATAATAATTACAGAGGTTAACTTCATTTGTTAGTAATAACCCACAATGTAAATTGGATATAACTTACATTGTATCTGAAACCCAAACAGTTTTTTTTAATGCAATTTTAAACAACTTTTCTTGTGGCGTATTTTATTAACAATCATACCTAGGTAGGCTCAAGAGCTTGCTGCTGATTGGTGGCTGCCTATGGTCATTGGCTTCACAATGTGTTCATACCAAGAGAATGAAGCACAAATGATAATCAAAGTAAATTGGAAAGTTGTTTGACACTAAATGCTCTGTCTTAACGATGAAAGAAAAAAAAAATAGGTTTTAACAATTAAAGGGATATGAAATTGAAAATTAAACTTTTAATGATTCAGATAGATTGTATAATTTTAAAAACCTTCATTGATCAAATTTATTATTTATTTATTTTGGTATCTTTTGTGGAGTCAGTTCTTCCCCATAAGTGTATACTGAGGCAGTTTCATGCACGCACCTACCTAAGTATGCTCTTCAACCAACGATACTAAGCAAAGTCAATTTGATAATAGAAGTGGATTTTTTTTTTAAATTACATGTTCTATCTTAGATCATAAGATTTTTGTTTTGTTTTTTTTACTTACATGCTCCTTTAATATAACATAAAAATGACAGACAATGCTCATTACTGGTAGCTCTTACATGTGTTTAAAGAATGCAGTGGTGCAATAAAACAATATAATATGTTATTCTATGTTTGCAGAGTAGCTAACTTAAAGGGACATGAAACCCCAAAAATGTCTTTCATGATTCATATAGAGAATACAATTTTAGACAACTTTCTAATTTACTTCTAATCTGTTTCATTCACTTAGTATCATTTTTTGAAGGAGCAGCAATGCACACTAATGGTTTCTAACTAAACACATGGGTGAGCCAATCACAATCAATATATATATGCAGTCACCAATCAATAGCTAGAACCTAGGTTCTCTGCTGCCCCTGAGCTTGCCTAGATAAACCTTTCAGAAAAGGATGATAAGAGAAGGAAGCAAATGAAATAATAGAAGTAAATGGGAAAGTTGTTTAAAATTGTATTCTCTATCTGAATCATGAAAGAAAAAAATTGGGCTTTCATGTCCCTTTAAAGGGACAGTCAAAACCAGAATTATTGTTGTTTTAAAAGATAGATAATCCCTTAAAGGGACACTCAATCAAAATTAAACTTTCACTATTCAGATAGAGCATGCCATTTTAAACAACTTTCCAATTTACTTCCATTAACAAAATGTGCAGTCTTTTTATATTTACACTATTTGGGTCACCAGCTTCTACTGAGCATGTGCAAGAATAAGTGTGTATGCATTTGTGAATGGCTGATGGCTGTCACATGGTACGTGTATGCATTTGTAATTGGCTGCTGGCTGTCACATGGTACAGGGGGAGTGGAAAAAGACATAACTTTTAAAATTGTCAGAAAAAAAATCTACTACTCATTTGAAGTTCAGACTAAGTGTTATTGCATTGTCTTGTTATCTTGCATTTGTTGATTATGCAAATCTACAGTGTTGATTGGTCCTTTAATTACCCATTCCCCAGTTTTTCATAATCAACACAGTTATAATAATACATGTTTTACCTCTGTAATTACCTTGTATCTAAGCCTCTGTAAACTGCCCCCTTATTTCAGTTATTTTGATAGACTTGCATTTTAGCCAATCAGTGCTCACTCCTAGGTAACTTCACGTACGTGAGCTTAATGTTATCTATATGAAACACATGAACTAATGCCCTCTAGTGGTGAAAAAACTGTCAAAATTCTTTTAGATTAGAGGTGGCCTTCAATAAATTAGCATACAATCCTCCTAGGTTTAGCTTTCAACTAAGAATCCCAAGAGAACAAAGCAAAATTGGTGATAAAAGTAAATTGGAAAGTTGCTTAAAATTACATACCCTATTTAAATCATGAATGTTTTTTGGGATTTGACTGTCCCTTTAATGGGATATGAAACCCCCCAAAATTCTTTCATGATTCAGATAGAACATGTGATTTTAAAAAACTTTCTAATTTACTTCTATAATCATTTTTCTTCATTCTCTTATTATCTGTTGTAAAGCAAGAACATAAGATTAGGAGCCGATTAATTTCTGGAGCACAATATGGCAGCAGTTTTTCAAGAATATTACACATTAGCAAGAGCACTAGAGGACAGCACTATTTCCTACCATGTAGTGCTCCATATGCCTAACTAGGGCCTAGATTTAGAGTTTTGTCGGTAACGACCCGCGTATCTAATGCTGGCTTTTTTCTGGCCGCACCTTTTAAATACCTCTGGTATTGAGAGTTCACAGAATGGCTGCGTTAGGCTCCAAAAAGGGAGCGTACAGGCATATTTAACGCCACTGCAACTCTCGATACCAGAGTTGCTTACGGACGCGGCCAGCTTCAAAAACGTGCTCGTGCACGATTCCCCCATAGAAAACAATGGGGCTGTTTGAGCTGAAAAAAAACCTAACACCTGCAAAAAAGCCGCGTTCAGCTCCTAACGCAGCCCCATTGTTTGCTATGAGGAAACACTTCCTACGTCTGCACCTAACACTCTAACATGTACCCCGAGTCTAAACACCCCTAACCTTACACTTATTAACCCCTAATCTGCCGCCCCCGCTATCGCTGACCCCTGCATATTATTATTAACCCCTAATCTGCCGCTCCGTAAACCGCCGCTACTTACATTATCCCTATGTACCCCTAATCTGCTGCCCTAACATCGCCGACCCCTATATTATATTTATTAACCCCTAATCTGCCCCCCACAACGTCGCCTCCACCTGCCTACACTTATTAACCCCTAATCCGCCTCACTAACCCTATAATTAATAGTATTAACCCCTAATCTGCCCTCCCTAACATCGCCGACACCTAACTTCAAACATTAACCCCTAATCTGCCGACTGGAGCTCACCGCTATTCTAATAAATGTATTAACCCCTAAAGCTAAGTCTAACCCTAACACTAACACCCCCCTAAGTTAAATATAATTTAAATCTAACAAAATTAATTAACTCTTATTAAATTATTCCTATTTAAAGCTAAATACTTACCTGTAAAATAAATCCTAATATAGCTACAATATAAATTATATTTATATTATAGCTATTTTAGGATTTATATTTATTTTACAGGTAACTTTGTATTTATTTTAACCAGATACAATAGCTATTAAATAGTTAAGAACTATTTAATAGCTAAAATAGTTAAAATAATTACAAAATTACCTGTAAAATAAATCCTAACCTAAGTTACAATTAAACCTAACACTACACTATCAATAAATAAATTAAATAAACTACCTACAATTATCTACAATTAAACCTAACACTACACTATCAATACATTAATTAAATACAATATCTACAAATAACTACAATGAAATAAACTAACTAAAGTACAAAAAATAAAAAAGAACTAAGTTACAAAAAATAAAAAAATATTTACAAACATCAGAAAAATATTACAACAATTTTAAACTAATTACAGCTACTCTAAGCCCCCTAATAAAATAACAAAGCCCCCCAAAATAAAAAAATGCCCTACCCTATTCTAAATTACTAAAGTTCAAAGCTCTTTTACCTTACCAGCCCTGAACAGGGCCCTTTGCGGGGCATGCCCCAAAGAATTCAGCTCTTTTGCCTGTAAAAAAAACACATACAATACCCCCCCCCAACATTACAACCCACCACCCACATACCCCTAATCTAACCCAAACCCCCCTTAAATAAACCTAACACTAAGCCCCTGAAGATCTTCCTACCTTATCTTCACCATACCAGATTCACCGATCGATCCAGAAGAGCTCCTCCGATGTCTTGATCCAAGCCCAAGCGGGGGGCTGAAGATGTCCATGATCCGGCTGAAGTCTTCATCCAAGCGGGAGTTGAAGAGGTCCATGATCCGGCTGAAGTCTTCTATCAACGGCTTCTTCAATCTTCTTTCTTCCGGATCCATCTTGCAGACCTCCGACGCGGAACATCCTGCTGGCCCGACGGACTACCGACGAATGAAGGCTCCTTTAAGGGACGTCATCCAAGATGGCGTCCCTCGAATTCGAGCTCAATCTGATTGGCTGATCGGATCGGCCAATCGGATTGAACTTGATTCTGATTGGCTGATTCCATCAGCCAATCAAAATATTCCTACCTTAATTCCGATTGGCTGATAGAATCCTATCAGCCAATCGGAATTCGAGGGACGCCATCTTGGATGACGTCCCTTAAAGGAGCCTTCATTCGTCGGTAGTCCGTCGGGCCAGCAGGATGTTCCGTGTCGGAGGTCTGCAAGATGGATCCGGAAGAAAGAAGATTGAAGATGCCGTTGATAGAAGACTTCAGCCAGATCATGGACCTCTTCAGCTCCCGCTTGGATGAAGACTTCAGCCGGATCATGGACATCTTCAGCCCCCCGCTTAGGCTTGGATCAAGAAATCGGAGGAGCTCTTCTGGATCGATCGGTGAACCTGGTATGGTGAAGATAAGGTAGGAAGATCATCAGGGGCTTAGTTTTAGGTTTATTTAAGGGGGGGTTTGGGTTAGATTAGGGGTATGTGGGTGGTGGGTTGTAATGTTGGGGGGGTATTGTATGTGTTTTTTTTACAGACAAAAGAGCTGAATTCTTTGGGGCATGCCCCGCAAAGGGCCCTGTTCAGGGCTAGTAAGGTAAAAGAGCTTTGAACTTTAGTAATTTAGAATAGGGTAGGGCATTTTTTTATTTTGGGGGGCTTTGTTATTTTATTAGGGGGCTTAGAGTAGGTGTAATTAGTTTAAAATTGTTGTAATATTTTTCTGATGTTTGTAAATATTTTTTTATTTTTTGTAACTTAGTTCTTTTTTATTTTTTGTAGTTTAGTTAGTTTATTTCATTGTAGTTATTTGTAGATATTGTATTTAATTAATTTATTGATAGTGTAGTGTTAGGTTTAATTGTAACTTAGGTTAGGATTTATTTTACAGGTAATTTTGCAATTATTTTAACTATTTTAGCTATTAAATAGTTCTTAACTATTTAATAGCTATTGTACCTGGTTAAAATAAATACAAAGTTACCTATAAAATAAATATAAATCCTAAAATAGCTATAATATAAATATAATTTATATTGTAGCTATATTAGGGTTTATTTTACAGGTAAGTATTTAGTTTTAAATAGGAATAATTTATTTAATAAGAGTTAATTAATTTCGTTAGATTTAAATTATATTTGACTTAGGGGGGTGTTAGGGTTAGGGTTAAAATTAGCTTTAGGGGTTAATACATTTATTAGAATAGCGGTGAGCTCCAGTCGGCAGATTAGGGGTTAATGTTTGAAGTTAGGTGTTGACGATGTTAGGGAGGGCAGATTAGGGGTTAATACTATTTATTATAGGGTTAGTGAGGCGGATTAGGGGTTAATAACTTTATTATAATAGCGGTGCGGTCCGCTCGGCAGATTAGGGGTTAATAAGTGTAGGCAGGTGGAGGCGAAGTTGTGGGGGGCAGATTTGGGGTTAATAAATATAATATAGGGGTCGGCGGTGTTAGGGGCAGCAGATTAGGGGTACATAAGGATAACGTAAATAGCGGCGCTTTGCGGTCGGCAGATTAGGGGTTAATTATTGTAGGTAGCTGGCGGCGACGTTGTGGGGGGCAGGTTAGGGGTTAATAAATATAATACAGGGGTTGGCGGTGTTAGGGGCAGCAGATTAGGGGTACATAAGGATAATGTAGGTGGTGGTCGGCAGATTAGGGGTTAAAAAAATTTAATAGAGTGGCGGCGATGTGGGGGGACCTCGGCTTAGGGGTACATAGGTAGTTTATGGGTGTTAGTGTACTTTAGAGACAGTAGTTAAGAGCTTTATAAACCGGCGTTAGCCCAGACTTTCTAACGCTCACTTCAGACACGACTCTAAATACCGGAGTTAGAAAGATCCCATTGAAAAGATAGGATACGCAAATGACGTAAGGGGATCTGCGGTATGGAAAAGTTGCGGCTGAAAAGTTAGCGTTAGACCCTTTCCTGACTGACTCCAAATACCGGCGGTAGCCTAAAACCAGCGTTAGGAGCCTCCAACGTTGGTTTTCACGGCTACCGCCAAACTCTAAATCTAGGCCTAGGTTTCTCTTCAACACATAATATCATTGGAATGGAGCAAATTTAATAATAGAAGTAAATTGGAAACTTTTAAAAATGTTATGCTCTGTCTAAATCACAACCCCAATTTTTTGCGTTTCATATCCCTTTAAAAAAAAAGTTTTGTCTACTACTAACAAGAGTTTGATTGAAAAATATGCAGTAGACAAAAGCTGTCAGAAGACAATAAAACCGCTTCATTTGTGTCTTCTGACAAAAGCTGACGTATTGTTGTTTGATCTAAATTCCAGCTATTCATTTGTCTTGTTTGTTGTTTCTTACATTTCTTATGTTTTAAAAGTATTGCTTCAAACAGAAATGACTTTGCTTTAAACAGTATCTGTGAGTGCAGTAGGTAGCTGACGGTATTCACATCAAACTTTGGGGCTTGGTTAGGAGTCAGAAAATCAGAGCAGTGTTATTTAAAAATAAGCAAAACTATACATAAAAAAAAACAAAAAAACTTTATGGGCTATATAAAATAGATCATCTACAAAACATTTATGCAAAGAAAAAATGAGTGTATAATGTCCCTTTAACTCTAGTATACATCTGCACCATCTTCTAATGGAATGCTTAGTATGCGCTTGATAAAACACATTTTTAGATGTGAATCTCTTGAGACGTTTGTCCATAGAGAGGTGGCCTTCAATAAATTAGCATACAATCCTCCTAGGTTTAGCTTTCAACTAAGAATACCAAGAGAACAAAGCAAAATTGGTGATAAAAGTAAATTGGAAAGTTGCTTAAAATTACATACCCTATTTAAATCATGAATGTTTTTTGGGATTTGACTGTCCCTTTAATGGGATATGAAACCCCCCCAAAATTCTTTCATGATTCAGATAGAACATGTGATTTTAAAAAACTTTCTAATTTACTTCTATAATCAATTTTCTTCATTCTCTTATTATCTGTTGTAAAGCAAGAACATAAGATTAGGAGCCGATTAATTTCTGGAGCACAATATGGCAGCAGTTTTTCAAGAATATTACACATTAGCAAGAGCACTAGAGGACAGCACTATTTCCTACCATGTAGTGCTCCATATGCCTAACTAGGGCCTAGATTTAGAGTTTTGTCGGTAACTACCCGCGTATCTAATGCTGGCTTTTTTCTGGCCGCACCTTTTAAATACCTCTGGTATTGAGAGTTCACAGAATGGCTGCGTTAGGCTCCAAAAAGGGAGCGTACAGGCATATTTAACGCCACTGCAACTCTCGATACCAGAGTTGCTTACGGACACGGCCAGCTTCAAAAACGTGCTCGTGCACGATTCCCCCATAGAAAACAATGGGGCTGTTTGAGCTGAAAAAAAACCTAACACCTGCAAAAAAGCCGCGTTCAGCTCCTAACGCAGCCCCATTGTTTGCTATGAGGAAACACTTCCTACGTCTGCACCTAACACTCTAACATGTACCCCGAGTCTAAACACCCCTAACCTTACACTTATTAACCCCTAATCTGCCGCCCCCGCTATCGCTGACCCCTGCATATTATTATTAACCCCTAATCTGCCGCTCCGTAAACCGCCGCTACTTACATTATCCCTATGTACCCCTAATCTGCTGCCCTAACATCGCCGACCCCTATATTATATTTATTAACCCCTAATCTGCCCCCCACAACGTCGCCTCCACCTGCCTACACTTATTAACCCCTAATCCGCCTCACTAACCCTATAATTAATAGTATTAACCCCTAATCTGCCCTCCCTAACATCGCCGACACCTAACTTCAAACATTAACCCCTAATCTGCCGACTGGAGCTCACCGCTATTCTAATAAATGTATTAACCCCTAAAGCTAAGTCTAACCCTAACACTAACACCCCCCTAAATTAAATATAATTTAAATCTAACGAAATTAATTAACTCTTATTAAATAAATTATTCCTATTTAAAGCTAAATACTTACCTGTAAAATAAATCCTAATATAGCTACAATATAAATTATATTTATATTATAGCTATTTTAGGATTTATATTTATTTTACAGGTAACTTTGTATTTATTTTAACCAGATACAATAGCTATTAAATAGTTAAGAACTATTTAATAGCTAAAATAGTTAAAATAATTACAAAATTACCTGTAAAATAAATCCTAACCTAAGTTACAATTAAACCTAACACTACACTATCAATAAATAAATTAAACTACCTACAATTATCTACAATTAAACCTAACACTACACTATCAATACATTAATTAAATACAATATCTACAAATAACTACAATGAAATAAACTAACTAAAGTACAAAAAATAAAAAAGAACTAAGTTACAAAAAATAAAAAAATATTTACAAACATCAGAAAAATATTACAACAATTTTAAACTAATTACACCTACTCTAAGCCCCCTAATAAAATAACAAAGCCCCCCAAAATAAAAAAATGCCCTACCCTATTCTAAATTACTAAAGTTCAAAGCTCTTTTACCTTACCAGCCCTGAACAGGGCCCTTTGCGGGGCATGCCCCAAAGAATTCAGCTCTTTTGCCTGTAAAAAAAACACATACAATACCCCCCCCCAACATTACAACCCACCACCCACATACCCCTAATCTAACCCAAACCCCCCTTAAATAAACCTAACACTAAGCCCCTGAAGATCTTCCTACCTTATCTTCACCATACCAGATTCACCGATCGATCCAGAAGAGCTCCTCCGATGTCTTGATCCAAGCCCAAGCGGGGGGCTGAAGATTTCCATGATCCGGCTGAAGTCTTCATCCAAGCGGGAGCTGAAGAGGTCCATGATCCGGCTGAAGTCTTCTATCAACGGCTTCTTCAATCTTCTTTCTTCCGGATCCATCTTGCAGACCTCCGACGCGGAACATCCTGCTGGCCCGACGGACTATCGACGAATGAAGGCTCCTTTAAGGGACGTCATCCAAGATGGCGTCCCTCGAATTCGAGCTCAATCTGATTGGCTGATCGGATCGGCCAATCGGATTGAACTTGATTCTGATTGGCTGATTCCATCAGCCAATCAAAATATTCCTACCTTAATTCCGATTGGCTGATAGAATCCCATAAGCCAATCAGAATTTGAGGGACGCCATCTTGGATGACGTCCCTTAAAGGAGCCTTCATTCGTCGGTAGTCCGTCGGGCCAGCAGGATGTTCCGTGTCGGAGGTCTGCAAGATGGATCCGGAAGAAAGAAGATTGAAGATGCCGTTGATAGAAGACTTCAGCCGGATCATGGACCTCTTCAGCTCCCGCTTGGATGAAGACTTCAGCCGGATCATGGACATCTTCAGCCCCCCGCTTAGGCTTGGATCAAGACATCGGAGGAGCTCTTCTGGATCGATCGGTGAACCTGGTATGGTGAAGATAAGGTAGGAAGATCATCAGGGGCTTAGTTTTAGGTTTATTTAAGGGGGGGTTTGGGTTAGATTAGGGGTATGTGGGTGGTGGGTTGTAATGTTGGGGGGGGGGTATTGTATGTGTTTTTTTTACAGACAAAAGAGCTGAATTCTTTGGGGCATGCCCCGCAAAGGGCCCTGTTCAGGGCTAGTAAGGTAAAAGAGCTTTGAACTTTAGTAATTTAGAATAGGGTAGGGCATTTTTTTATTTTGGGGGGCTTTGTTATTTTATTAGGGGGCTTAGAGTAGGTGTAATTAGTTTAAAATTGTTGTAATATTTTTCTGATGTTTGTAAATATTTTTTTATTTTTTGTAACTTAGTTCTTTTTTATTTTTTGTACTTTAGTTAGTTTATTTCATTGTAGTTATTTGTAGATATTGTATTTAATTAATTTATTGATAGTGTAGTGTTAGGTTTAATTGTAACTTAGGTTAGGATTTATTTTACAAGTAATTTTGTAATTATTTTAACTATTTTAGCTATTAAATAGTTCTTAACTATTTAATAGCTATTGTACCTGGTTAAAATAAATACAAAGTTACCTATAAAATAAATATAAATCCTAAAATAGCTATAATATAAATATAATTTATATTGTAGCTATATTAGGGTTTATTTTACAGGTAAGTATTTAGTTTTAAATAGGAATAATTTATTTAATAAGAGTTAATTAATTTCGTTAGATTTAAATTATATTTGACTTAGGGGGGTGTTAGGGTTAGGGTTAAAATTAGCTTTAGGGGTTAATACATTTATTAGAATAGCGGTGAGCTCCAGTCGGCAGATTAGGGGTTAATGTTTGAAGTTAGGTGTTGACGATGTTAGGGAGGGCAGATTAGGGGTTAATACTATTTATTATAGGGTTAGTGAGGCGGATTAGGGGTTAATAACTTTATTATAATAGCGGTGCGGTCCGCTCAGCAGATTAGGGGTTAATAAGTGTAGGCAGGTGGAGGCGAAGTTGTGGGGGGCAGATTTGGGGTTAATAAATATAATATAGGGGTCGGCGGTGTTAGGGGCAGCAGATTAGGGGTACATAAGGATAACGTAAATAGCGGCGCTTTGCGGTCGGCAGATTAGGGGTTAATTATTGTAGGTAGCTGGCGGCAACGTTGTGGGGGGCAGGTTAGGGGTTAATAAATATAATACAGGGGTCGGCGGTGTTAGGGGCAGCAGATTAGGGGTACATAAGGATAATGTAGGTGGTGGTCGGCAGATTAGGGGTTAAAAAAATTTAATAGAGTGGCGGCGATGTGGGGGGACCTCGGCTTAGGGGTACATAGGTAGTTTATGGGTGTTAGTGTACTTTAGAGACAGTAGTTAAGAGCTTTATAAACCGGCGTTAGCCCAGACTTTCTAACGCTCACTTCAGACACGACTCTAAATACCGGAGTTAGAAAGATCCCATTGAAAAGATAGGATACGCAAATGACGTAAGGGGATCTGCGGTATGGAAAAGTTGCGGCTGAAAAGTTAGCGTTAGACCCTTTCCTGACTGACTCCAAATACCGGCGGTAGCCTAAAACCAGCGTTAGGAGCCTCCAACGCTGGTTTTCACGGCTACCGCCAAACTCTAAATCTAGGCCTAGGTTTCTCTTCAACACAGAATATCATTGGAATGGAGCAAATTTAATAATAGAAGTAAATTGGAAACTTTTAAAAATGTTATGCTCTGTCTAAATCACAACCCCAATTTTTTGGGTTTCATATCCCTTTAAAAAAAAAGTTTTGTCTACTACTAACAAGAGTTTGATTGAAAAATATGCAGTAGACAAAAGCTGTCAGAAGACAATAAAACCGCTTCATTTGTGTCTTCTGACAAAAGCTGACGTATTGTTGTTTGATCTAAATTCCAGCTATTCATTTGTCTTGTTTGTTGTTTCTTACATTTCTTATGTTTTAAAAGTATTGCTTCAAACAGAAATGACTTTGCTTTAAACAGTATCTGTGAGTGCAGTAGGTAGCTGACGGTATTCACATCAAACTTTGGGGCTTGGTTAGGAGTCAGAAAATCAGAGCAGTGTTATTTAAAAATAAGCAAAACTATACATAAAAAAAAACAAAAAAACTTTATGGGCTATATAAAATAGATCATCTACAAAACATTTATGCAAAGAAAAAATGAGTGTATAATGTCCCTTTAACTCTAGTATACATCTGCACCATCTTCTAATGGAATGCTTAGTATGCGCTTGATAAAACACATTTTTAGATGTGAATCTCTTGAGACGTTTGTCCATAAACTCAGCGACTTGCTATGTCTCCGTCATGTCTCCGTCATTTCCTTTTGTGAATTCTTCTGCTGCAGCTGTTACAAAATGCAGAATAATCAGAATTCCATTACTTGGTTATCTCTTCCTCTCTCATCAACTGATCCAGTCTTTACATTGCAGTGCACCACAATACACACAGTTACTCCCTGCAGGTTCTGAGGTAATAAAATGAATACATAGTGTATGAAATCTAATAGTTTTATAATCACATTTTACACATTCCAATACAATATAATGTCATGTTTACTTTAGTGTACAACTCAACACTCCAGGCTATGTTTGGGCAGATATTACTGTAAGTTCATCATATGGTCCCTGCTGTGTTTGGAGGTCATAGATGGTCAGTAAGGTTTCAAGTAATATATGTAAACAAATTGCTGTTCTCATGAAGGGACATAGAACTCAAAAAAAATTTTTTCCATAAATTAATTAGGGAAAATGAAACCAGATTGTCATGTACATTCATGATTTATTTTGCTTGATTTTGCTGTATAATAAAAACATTTCCCTTTTAAAATGTATGCTTCTCCCATACTCCCTAGTAATGCTAAAGTCAAATTCTTTAGCCTAAGCATGCTGCAAAACTGTGACGAATCAGAACTAGCTGTAAGCTATTCCTTTGTAGTATGTAGCTGGTTCAGCGATTTTGCAGCATACCAAAGCTACAAATTTGAATTCTAGACTATTTAGAGAGCACTGGAGAAGCACAATTTTAGCAGAAAAAAAGTGATAAATTACATAATTTATGGGGAATTCAGTTTGGAGTTGTTGTGTGTATGTTTTCCCTCAGACCTGAATTTGCAGAAAAAGTGATGGTTATGATTTAGTGGCAAACAACCTTTGTTCATGAGCTGTCTTGTTATTGGCTGAAGTACTTCCCAAAATTCAATGAATAACTGCATGGAACAAGTAGCAGAATGCAAGCCTCTATATACGATACCCTCATATATGTTACTATTCTTATTCTTTACATATCTTATGTATAATCACTTGGCAACTTATTTTCCATTACTTAAACTGACATTCTGAAGCAAAATGTATATTACTGACCATAGATAGCTGATGTTTAACTCTTAAAATGGCAAAGACATAAATAAAACTTTCTCAGGAGGTGGTAGTTGGCAGGGTTATGTGGCTGCTGCTTCTGATTGGCTTACCATCTGTATCACATTTTGGAGCTGTAGGAATTGAGACACCCTAGCAGTATTTATCTATGTTTTTAACTCCTCTGTGGAAGCTGTACACTCCTAATGAATTAGAATATAAAATGAATGTATTGTTAAGCAGTACCATAATTAAAAGAACATAAATGCGCAAACTGAATTGCACAGACATTCATATGCAACATTATACACCACACATATATTGCAAAAATACTTCTTCAAAAAGTTATAAACATTTTGGCACAATTTATATTATTGCTGCACAAGCACATGGTAGGCTGTATGCACATGCATTATCCAAGTTTCAGCTATGACATTTCTTGCGATATCACAGCACTACAAATTCAGTCTACCATTGTACCAGCAGTGGGTTTCTTGCACAAAAAGATAATAAACAAGGGCAACACTGAGGCCGATTAGAGACAGCTATACATTGGTCACTAGAGTGTGCAGCCACTGACTGTGTAGAATATTGCAGTGTTAAAGGGACAGTATACTGTAAAATAGTTTTTTCCGTAATGTGTTTTCAATGACTTGTTATACCAGCTGCAGAATAAAAAAAAATCCTCTTTGGGTTTATTTTTGCATTGGAAATAGCTGGTTTTGTTCTTTGAAAACACCACCCATTAAAATAAGTTGTTCTTGCAGTGAATTCAGATCTCTTTATTTTATCACTTTCTAAACACACACGTTATTTTTAATCTCTCTAGCCAATGCTTATGTAAAGAAACTTTCAGTACAGGTAGGCAAAACCAGTTATTTCAAATGAAATAAAGGTAAAGGGGCTATTTGTAAACAATTTAATACACTCCAGCAAGTAAAATGGATTATTGGGAACAAATGAAAGGGGATAAACGTTGGGTTACACTGTCCCTTTTCATTCTGGAGTTTGCACTTCCACTTTTAACACAAATCGGAAAGCCCACATTTTAAAGAGTTAATTACAGGAAAAAGGGATAAAATAAATAATGAAAACATATTGCAGTTTTTACTACACATGAACATTTTATAGTACAATCTGAAGTATCTTTAGAAGAAGCATTTTTGCTAACACTTTTATGTCTCAAAATGTTTTTTGTCATTCTTTTATGCAGAATTTCTTTTGTAGTATTTTATGTGGTAAACTAATAAGTCTCACATCTTTGTTAATGAGTATTTTGCCCAGACATGTGCATATATTAAAAAGGGTGGTATACAGTATGACGTTCTCTAATACTCAGCTCAGTCACTGAAGCGTAGCAACAATTATTCCTTATTAAACCTGTGAATGAATGGCCAGTTCTATTTTATACTGCATGCAATACAAATATATAAAACATAGCTGTATGCACAAGAGCTCAAACTAGTGAGTGAACAATAGTGTAACCGCTTGTTCTATGGCTACTTACGAGAATCACTTTTAACAGAGAGCAAATCTCCTGTACTATATCAGTCTGGTCCTGTCTATAAAGCAAAGTCCAGCCCCGAAATACCAAATGAGAGACATGGGAGTCTTGGCCTACTGTGAGCTTTTTTTTTATATACCTTTCTTTTACTGTGGGCACCATTTATAAAGCTATGGGAGCAGTTTGGAGCCTTTGCGGATCAGGCTTTCTCTCATAAGACATGACACGGTTAAACAATCCCGGACTGATTCATTCGGGATGATTGATAACCCCTGGTCTTGCACCACTGGTAGCATGAGAGCAGAGGTGGGGCTGCATAAGTTTTTGCTTGTTCAAGGATAATTGTGGACAACACATGCAGCCTCCTCGCCCCCAACCTGGGAAGACAGGTTCCCTGGCTAGGAACTTTGTCCGCATGCAGCATAATAAATGTCTCCATATGTTTTTACCCTTGCAAAAGGTTGAGGGTTCAGTTAAAAGAGTGTTCCCATTTAACTCATGGCATTGTATCTATCTTCTATAACATCCTACGTCCAGGGACCACAAATAATGTGACTCACTATTGTTTTTTATTTGTCCCTTTCCTCATGCCATATTGTTTCCTGCCTCTTCCTATATGCAAAAAGAGAATGCTGGACTATTTGTGTTCTGTCTACTATGATAAATAATCGATTATTTGAGTTTTGTTAAGTAAGAATGGCTCATGTTTCCTTTTATACTGAATTTCTTTTGTAGTGTTTTATGTGGTAAACTAATAAGCCTCACATCTTTGTTAACGAGTTTGCAGTATTTTGTTGAGACGTACATATATTAAAAAGGGTGGTATACAGTATGAAGTTCTTCAGTCACTGAAGTGTAGCAACAATAATTCCTTATTAAACCTGTGAATGAATGGCCAGTTCTATTTATACTGAATGCAATACAAATGCAAAACATAGCTTTACGCACAAAAAGAGCTCATGCCATACTGCTTTCTGCCTCTTTATATTTGCAAAAACAGAATGCGGGAGTATTTGTGTTCTCTCTACTATCATAAATAATTGGTCATTTGAATTTTGTTAAATAAGATGGCTCATGTTTCCTTAGCACACGAATGACAATAATTCTTAATTCCGTAGCGAGCACAGCTAACAAATTTCCATCATTTCACAGACCCATGCAATTATGGCATTTTTATGGCTGATCTATAAATTGCCATCCAATTAGAGACAGGAAGATGGCATATTTCCTAAGATGGAAATGTCCCTCTTTTCAATACGGTTTGACTTAGTTTATCGTTGTTTTGCAAACTGTGCTTGTTGCCTTGTTCCAAGGGATCAATTTTTGTCAAAGATACCGCCTGAAGGTCAAAATCACCAATGACATTGTGGGGAAAAACAACCATTCAATATCTGTTTTTTTTTTGCACAGAAAAAGCCGTATGTCTAAAGTAAGCATACAGAACAAGTTAGGTCTTTTTCATGAGGTGTGGCTCTTAAAGGGACAGTCAACACCAGAATTGTTTAAAAAGATAGATAATCCCTTTATTACCCATTCCCCAGTTTTGCATAACCAACACAGTTATTATAATACATCTTTTACCTCTGTAATTACCTTGTATCTAAGTTTCTGCATCCTGCCCCCATTTTTCAGTTCTTTTGACAGACTTTTAGCATTTTAGCCAATCAGTGCTCACTCCTCGGTAAATTCACGTGCATCAGCTCAATGTTATCTATATGAAACACATGAACTAACGCCCTCTAGTGTCGAAAAACTGTCAAAATGCATTTAGATTAGAGGCGGCCTTCAAGGTCTAAGAAATTAGCATATGAACCTCCTAGGTTTAGCTTTCAACTAAGACTACCAAGAGAACAAAGCTAAACTGGTGATAAAAGTAAATTAAAAAGTTGTTTAAAATTACATGCCCTTTTTAAATCATTACATTTTTTTTTTTTTAATTCACTGTCCCTTTAAGTTTGTCAGACCCTTGGGTAAACAATACTTTTACTAGTGGGTGCAGTGTACACTTTGGAGTAGATTTACTATCCCTGCATGCGGAAAGGTTTCACAAGTAGTAAACCCGTCTGCATGCAATCGCTACTTGCACGGTGGAATCCCCTTAGTTCATCATTCTGTAGAACTGGGTGCATTCATGAATACCATACAAGAAAGAGCCATAACCTTAACTCCCAACCATCTAAGGAACAGGACAATATTCTTGTACAGTATAAGCTTTGCCAAGGGTATTAGAAGTCAGTCACATCTTCAAATTGGTTCGAAACCCTCATTTTTGTGACAGTCCCCCCCCCCACTTGTCTCCTGATTGATGTTCATACTTTATTGTGAATTCAAAAAATTATTTCATTCTAATGTTTTGATATTTCAGGCATTTGGAAGAATATGTCTTGTTTTCAAGCATCTTATTCTTACTTGAATATAGTCATGTACAGTACACATGATGCCTTTAAATTATTTAGGATTTGAAGTGAGATTTTTCATCACTGCAAAATAGTTTTTGCTAATAGTAGTAATTTCTCAGAATAGTTTGTGATTTTTTGCTGTCACAAGGGTCGCTGTTCACAGTCTTGATATAGTCAAGTCCATAATTACCTGGAAGCTACCAGGTAGATTGGTTACTTTTTCCCTCCTTTCTGTTTCTAGAAAGGGGCACATGACTTCCATTTTCCTTCATTTTTATTGAATAGGCCGTGCTTAGGAACTATTCTTCAACTTTCACAGGGCCTGATTATCTAAAGGTCTCTAGCCTTGGGAGATTCTCTAAGAAACCTCTCTACTACTATGAAGCCCCTGATTGTATTTTTTTTAAAGGCATTTTGAAAATAGCTTGTCTCACCTGCATTAAATTATCTGAAGTTGATGCATATATTACTAGGACTGAAACAATACAACAAAGTCTCTCCTTAGCACAATGCCAACGTAAGGTGGAAAACAATTTTTTTTTTTGCTTGCTTACCTCCTAACACTCGTATTTGCCTGGGTTTCCGGGCTTTTATCAGCTTTGAAAATAAATGTGTTATTTTACTGTACTTCTGGCTGGTGCTCCGTTTTATCTTCTGAGCTATATATTACTAGGACTCCCAAAAATGTAAAAATTGTATGAAATTATTAAATACAATGTTGGGGAAAAAAGATGCAGTAAATTATTTTATCATTAAATCGCATTAAAATCATAATGGAAATTGTTTTGCAAAATTTTATTTTATGGAAAAATTTAAATTCCTATTAAATTGACGCAGGTTAAAAAAAAAACATTTAATACACACAATATAAGTTGTAATAAAACTACATTGTACATGCAAAATAATGTTGTGAAAGTCTTACTTATAGTATACATTTCTACATGTATTGTTTTCTTTTTGTACAATGAGTTTCCCAGCCTCTGCTACTGAGCAGAAGAGGGGCATTCCACGGACGTAGCTGAAAGTTCTCTGCTATGTCTCTCCTATTCTATAAACATTTCCCCTTCTGATCTTGCTGTTTTATTTTACAAACTAAAGGAGGTGAGATTGTGTGAAAATGCACAAACCCTCCATCCCCACATTTACCCTAATAGAAAAACATATGAAAATAGAGGCTTTTGTAGATTTTATGCACTGAAAACATGGATTTGTATTAGCTGCAGTAAAGTGTGCTTACTGGTAACTTTGCCCTCCCCAGCAAAGTTTCCCTTTCTAGCAAACTCCATTACTTTCTACAGGAGGAATAACCCCCTTTTTGAGAATTCCCTGAGAGCGTCTTCATTTGGCAGTGCTAATCTCAGAAGAGAGACAAGAAAGAACGTAAATCCTCTTTAGTCTCAGTGTCAAAGTGGCAGTTTTCATAATATTTATTTCACCAGTAGAAAACTTTATAAAAACGCATGATACAAATGAAATCCAAATCTTAAGTTCCAAATAAAATGCTCAGATAAAACTGCATCACATAGATTTCTGAGAAGTTCCTCCAAATTATGTGCATGTGTTTATGTATGTGATATACTTTTCATTTGAAATATGAAGAAATGTCCTAAACATTAACACCTCTTGTATTTGGGTACAAATTGTGCTTTGTTACATGCTCCTGGAAGAAGCCAATAAGCAAACTCTATAACCTAGGTTTTCAAATTGATGAAAATTGATTAAACCAGCTATTTGAATTTTAACATTTGCAGGTTACAGGCTTTACTTTTTGGCCTCGCTAGGGAGGTGTGGGCGAAGTGCAGATTTTACACAAAAGCAAGTGGTGCTATAATGTTCTTGACAAACTTTTTGGAGGAAAGATGCCTGTTTGATGTTGAAAGGACACGTTTATGAGTGTAATCTTTCCTTTGGCAGTAGAATTCGTTTCTTATCCATACTATATATAGATAGGATTATCTTACAATATGAATATTAAAATGTGCTGCTCTCCTAAAGCATACATTTGAATGTGTAGCCTAGCACAATTGCAGAATCGGAATCCATGGACATTATTTCATCCCTCATGTCTTATCCATATGAGTCAGACACTTTGTTCATGATGTGCAGGCTTTAACAGCTTACAGAAAAAGCAAATGATTCTGCATTTGTTGGTGACGTAATTAATGGAAAGTCAAATGTGTTCTGGGGAAGGGTGACTTTTCTCCATTCCCTGGGAATTAAAGGGATATAAAACTTTAAAAAATATTTTTTTATTCAGACAGAGCATACAATTAAAAAAAAAAGTTTCCAATTTACTTCTCTTATCCAAATTTGCTTTGTTTCCATGGTTCCCATTCTTTGTTGAAGAGATACCTAGGTAGGTGTCTGGAACATTACATAGAAGGTAAAGTGCTGCCATCTAGGGCTCTTGCAAATGGATAATATTCTTGCAAAACTGCTGCCCATATAGTGCTCCAGAAATAAGCATGCGCCTGAGCTTATGTGCCTGATTTACAACAAAAGATTCCATGAGTACAAAGAAAAATTGATAACAAAAGTAAATTAGAAATAGTGCAGAATTATATTACATTATCTTAGCGCTAACTTTATACTTTAAAGCAGTGATTTGCAACCTTTTTTTTGCCGTGGCACACTTTTTTACATTAAAAAATCCTGCGGCACACCACCATCCCAAAATGTTACAAAACCACACATTGTAGCCTAATACAGGACATATATATATATACACACTACACTGTGCTGTCATGCCATGCCCCCTACAAACTATACATGAC